>NC_091821.1:424067897-424367897 GCF_038994185.2 Dermacentor albipictus
ACCTTATGGTGCAGCAGTGCGTCGCAGTCCAATGAACCGTTGCACTCGGAGAATGACTTGGGCATCCAGAGATAACCGTTTGTGACGTTACCGTTCACCGCGAAGCAACGACTTTCGGCCGAAAGCGACGACGACCTGGTGGGCGACTGCGGACCCACCGTGGGCAGCGAAGGCGCGGACGACGACCTCTGGTCCCAGCTGGTCACGCGCACAACGACACTCACCCCGTTGCTTTCGGAGATGGTGCTGCTAGACGACGTCGACGAGGAGGAGGAGGACTGCGACGACTGCATCAACGTACAGTCCAGGTCCTCATATTGCTCAGCGGGGACCCTGCTTGCAGCGCTAGAGGAAGAGTTCTCGTCCCGCTCTTCAATGTCCGACATCCACACCTTCGGCGATATTGCGACCGGCGGCTGACCGGTGCTCTTTTTGCGGTACGGCGACCGCGTCGGCGAGAAACCCGCGGGTTGAGGGTGATGCGGCTGCTGTTGCTGCTGGTGGCGTTGCAGAAGAGGCGAGCCTTGGTGAACGTACAACTGCGCGTGGGCCGGAGAAGAACATCCGCCGTTAATCAGCCTCGGTGACCGGTACGTCGCGGGAGAGCCATTGGGCATCGACTCCCCAGCGAGACCGGCGGCGGAGTTTGACTTTCGGACCCGCGGCGAGGCGCGAACATCGTCCGAACCGACTTCAGCCGCGTCCTCCGTGGAATGCGACCGCATGGTGACCATCACTTTGCCGTTGGAGGCCCTGCCAACCGACGGGCTGCCGGGACAGGCGGAACTCTGCGACGGCGCGGTTCTCGCGGCGACGCCACACGCTGAAGGCAGCAGGTGCGAGGTGCTGTCGCGAACCTCGCGCACCGGCGACTGGAGCGCCGCCGCCACGGGCTCCTCGCACGTGTCCTTGCGCAGGCTGTCGAACCAGGTCTCGGCCGCGCCGATCGCTAGTCCGCTCCTGGACTGCGGTTCGTTCGTCAGCCGACTGGGCAGCTTGGACTCCGCGAACATGGCGAGTTCGTTTAGAAGCCTCGCGGACTCGCGGCTAGTATTGCCAACCCACCGGGACAGCGTCGATTCCGTCAGCTGCGGCGGCGGTGGCGCTTTGAAACCAGACTGGTCGGTGATGTCGCGGTCCTTGAACATGCCGGGAGGCGAGATGCACGTGTTGGCCAACAACAAGGCGTCCACGACGGGGTCGCCGGTCGGCGGAGGAGGAGGAGGCCTCGACTGTACGCCTCGCCAAGGAGAGAGCGGGAGCACGTCCGCCGGTCTCACGTCCTTTCGAGGCACGGGCTTCGGGGAGAACGTGCATGCAGTGGAAGGCAACTTGGCAGAGGTGGAACCGTTGAGAAGCGTAGCTCGGTCCCCGTTAAGATTGGTGTTCTGGCACGGCGGAGGGGCAACCTGCCGTCGGGAGACCGCGGGCTGTCTCGGTTTTGGCACGATTTCGGGCACGGGTTCCTGAGAACTCTTGGGCGGTAGCGTCGGTGGCCTGCAGCACGGAGGCGGCGGCGCCACTGTAACGGCACTTACGGCGGAGTCCCGACCAGGTCCATTGGCTCCAGAAGTAACTCTGCCGTCACAACCCTTTGTTCCGTTGAGCAGCACGGTAGATACGCGAACGGGAGAGGAGACCGCATTGCTGCACTCCTGCAGCGGTTCCGCGAACTTGACGCCATTCTTGGCTGGCTTCGCGCGCTCTTCGGACGCCCTGGGCCGAGTCCTGGGCAGAGTCATTTGCGAAGCTTTCGGACCCGTCGACCACCGATGAATGGACGAGTTTCGAATCACGGGGATCGTGACGGGTTTGACGGGCATCTTCTCGGACACCGAGGCCGCTTTTCTGAACACCAATGACGACGACGACGACGACGGCTGGACGTGCACGTCTCGCAAATTTATCGAATGAGACCTCGGCGGCGGCTGGCGTCTGGTCGCAGGCGCAACGACGATCGGCTGCTGCTGCGGCGCTCTCCTCGCGCGGGCGTCGACGACGACGTGCGAGCGCACACCCTCCTGTTGGCCGCCGCTCCCGACTGGCATTTTGCGAGTCCTCGGCTTCGGTATCGCCGAGTGCTGCGACGCACCACTCGAACTCACCACTCTCAGTTCGCGCGCGGCAAAGTCCCCGCTCGTGGGGTGCAGCGAGTAGACGACGGGCGGCTCGCGAAGCCTGGGTCTCGACGCCGCCTGCAGGTCGACCTGGATGACCTTGGCCTCGTCCGCCTTTCCCGGCGGGTGCGACGACAGGGACGAGGACAGCGGCGGCTTCGTCTCATAGTCGTGCCTACAGTACGACGTCGCTCGTGCCTGCAGGGAGCCGGACCGGGCGACCCTCTTGGAGTTGCTTCTGCGGCCGGCGTCGGCGCATCCCGCGGCGGCAGGCTGCGGCAGCACCCGCGACATGTCGCCGTGCGTGTGAGACGCGTCGCTCACCGCCGCCGCAGCGGCTGGTGCGTCGTGTTGGGCGCCTCCGGTTGACGATCCCGGCGCGGGCCATGCATGACCGGCCACCGGTGGCCGTTCCGTGCGGCTGGCTCGGTGGTCCGCGGCGGCGGGGCAGGCGTCATCCGACGCTGCGGCTCCCTGCTGCTCGCCAAAGGGCGGAACGCGCCGCCGGGGGCTGTGGGCGCTGCACTCGCAGCGCGTGGGCGGAGGTGTGGACAGCAGCACGGACACCGGCTCCGGCGGCAAGTGCGGCGCCGCCGCCGCGGGCTGCTGCTGCTGCTGGGGCTGCGATGGTTGCGGCAACGGCGGGTCGGCGTTCCCGGCAGCCGGCATGGACGTTCGCGGTCGGTACGTGCCGAACACGAGGTGCTCGATGTTGGTGTAGCCGGGGTCCAGCCGCAGGTCGATGGCGCCCCGCTTGGAGCCGGGCTTCTTACGCACCTTGATGTTGTCGGCGAGCCGGAGAAGCCGGTTCCGGTTCCGGGCGATGCTGTCCAGCGTCGCCTGGTCCACGGCGTGCGCCGACGACGACATGGTGACGGTCAGCCCCGCCTGCGACAGTGAAAAAAAAGGAAGCGATGAAGCCGGCAGTCGGGACACGAGCGGAACTCGGAAAAAAGCGAGAAAGGAAAGAAAAGAAACGTTATTTAGAAAAGCAAGGACGAAGTATAGTGATGGATCGCAGAGAAGCTCTACACAACCGGTGGCGTTTAACGGGCCTTTGGTAATGTATTTGCTCTCGTATTTCTTTCCTAACTTCGTTGTGCTCCGAGCATATATACGCTGCGCTGCACGCCTCATTGCCCGCTTGGCTACCGAAACTCGAGGTTAGTCGTCACGAGAGAAACCATATACAGGCGACAACACTCTAGCTATGATGGATTGCCAACAAGCACACGAAATGTCGTGCGTGTGCCAATGCCTTCGTCTTCTTATTTTAGATTTAGACTTCCTCCAGTAACTTTATAGGTTCAATAGCGGCATAGGAAGGGCACTATAGAGCTTTATAGGAGTACACCACTGCTGAAACCCCGAACGAGGTGCTCGCGTGGTACTGATATATACGCGTATTCTTTATTTGCCGCCACCCGTTTCCTGCCAATGTTTGCCCCAACTCTGCGACAGGCCGACAAACTGCAGAGTGAGATCCAAGGAAAAATAAGCCGCTGAGTTAGCAATTTAACCACACTACAGGCATTCACTTCCAGAGAAGAAAAAAAAACACGCAACGAAACTGTAAATGCCAAATATAACGACTGCGACATATAAACTGTACACGAAAAATGAGAGTAAATATAACCGCTTGAAAGGATCGGAAAGGTTGGGCGAGTCGCTGGCTTCACTTAGCCTTTCGAAGCACGACAAGGAAACACGAACTATGTGTAAGCGCGCGTAGTTGTCATTCGTCACTGTGGTCCCTTCGTTCCGCGCTCGGCGCTATAGCTCAAAACAACTTTTTTTTTTTTTAAAGCCGCGAATGCTTTATAGCTTTAATAAAGGCACGGTAACAACGCACCGAATGCGCCGAATAGAGCCACAAAGTTGAGACGAAACTAGTAATGCAAACCCTGACAAAAGCAAGACGGAATAAGCAGGACAGTGCCTGTCCCTGTGCATCTGGTCTTGCCGTTGTGGAAGCCTGCAATAGCCACCGCGGCTGCTTAGTGGCTATGGTGTTTTGCTGCTAAGCACGAGGTCGCGGGATCGAATCCCAGCCGCGGCGGCCGCATTTCGGTGGGGCGCGAAAAACACGCGTGTACTTAAATTTAGTTGCACGTTAAACAACCCCAGGTAGTCCAGATTCCCGGAGTCCCCCACTACGGCGTGCCTCGTAATCAGATCGTGGGTTTGGCACGTAAAACCTCATAATATAATTTTAATTTCTTTAAACGTTTGCAATAATTTGTTCCTTGCAAACAAGAACCAACTGGACCTGCGACATCGATTAAAGCAAATGATAACAGCACACATTTTTCGCTATAACGAAGAGACAAACACAACACATGTTAGGAAAAAGAAAAATAGTTTATTGGTTGGTGTTTATAAAACGGCTTAGTGAAGTAAGCTCAGGTGTAAGAGTTTGAAAACGACTAGCAAGTCTACCAGTGGTTTCAGGAAGCTATGAGAAGCTAGAAAACTGCAAGTATAGATATAAGCCTTTTGGGCAATACTAGTGGGGGAGGTTATGCGTGCTATACGAAAGGTCGCCCAGCCACGTGAACTCAAATGAGAATTACGAACGGTGTCGTCGCTTCGGAATGCACCCGTTAAGCACGTGCTAAATGCTTTTCGCTCACAAAATATTCTTGCGGAACGCATGAATTTTCGCGCTCACCTACTCTAACGGGCCTGCTACCGTGCAAGGAAAGCAATAGAATTCAGTCTAACTTTCTCATTCTTTTCTTCATTTTTTAGGGAAAAGTAAAGAATGTGATTGCCCTACGACGTACCAGAATGATTACTGCTTTATATACATTTTCTCTTATTCACTGCTCGCGTTGAAAAGGGTGAAACAGAGCGAGTTCTGCAGGATCTGTGCACGTTTTTTTTCGAGTTCGGTGCAACGCAGCAAGGCGCTCAGCATGAGCTACAGCGCGAAATCGCACAGAAAAGCGCTCGCGCGTTGTATAGCTCATACTGAGCGCGATAGTCTATTAGTACAGAGTCACAATGACTGCGCACGTCTTGTATATCTATCACTCCACTCCCCTTTCGCGGCGTCGATGAAACGACCCCGGAATATCGATACGCTAGTGATAATGTGCTGCTTAGCATAAAGTGTCCAGACAACGGCACAGACATGGTCAACACGCGAGGCCAGCGTTGTTAACGACAGTGGGAGCTCTGCGAGACTACTTTCTAGTCAAGGACATGTATTCTAAATTGACGATGGACACGTTCCCTACGTTAGGCCAAATATATAAAAAAAGAAACAAAGATACGGAAACTAGGAATGCTAACATACACGCACGCACGCACGCACGCACGCACGGTGAAATAACGCCCCAGTTCGTTTCTACAACGGAAAATTTCCTCACAAACCAGCGAGACTAATTAGCATTGCCGTTACCAGTTAACATACATTCACATGAGTATGTTATGTGCAGCAAGGCTCTACTTCATCGCCTTCATCGCCTTCGTTGCGCAACTGTCTTGCGATAAACGTTCCATTCTCTCACGTGGAATTCCGTACGGGTGCTGATGGAACTGGCTTTTGATGTTCATCGAAACGGAATTTCATGTCACCACCTGCTGCCTGCGCTCACAAGAAAACTTTCTTCTCTTTTTTTTTTCCACTCACAAAACACTGAAATTGCGAGCTCCCGCGTTGTTTCTAGCGGTTGCAGTGCGACCGCGTGCCCCGCCACGTAATACCGCGAACACGACCCGCAGTGGCGCACAACATTATCGTTGTTCAGGCCATGGCATATCTCGCGCATTAAATTCGATAAAAGACGAGAAATTAAATGGAAGCGAAAGAAAGAAAGAAAGAAAGAAAGAAAGAAAGAAAGAAAGAAAGAAAGAAAGAAAGAAAGAAAGAAAGAAAGAAAGAAAGAAACGACGAAAAAATGGCAGGAAAAGAATTGTCGAGTAGGCACAGATAGACCAAATTCAACAACGTGAGGGCGATTCTCATACAAAATATTTGTATAAGAAAAAGGAATATCGTGCTTTCACGGCATTCCAGTGAACTCTGATTTGCTCGGCTACTGCTCCTTTCACTTCTCCTCTTCCTTTCTCGTTTTCGAGACAGCCCCCCCCCCGTTTTGGCGTCTGACGAGAAAAATGTGGGTATAACACGCGAAAACAACAAGAGCTTTCAGAAAGAACACTCCCTATAGTAGAGCAACGCAACCAAAAAAGATATATATATGAACAGTCCAGAGTGGCGTGAACCCGGCGATAACGCGTCAACAACGGGGGTCGGCGGACACATTCTTCCGTCAACCGTGAACGCAGCTAGCGCAGTGCTCCTACACACCACGGCGCGCAAAAGCTTTCGAAGGAGAGACCGGCAGTGGCACGCAGCCATCCGAAACGTCCTTTCAGTCACCTCGCGAGAGCAAGAAAGCACAGCGTGCTCCTTCGACCCTCTCTCTATCAGCGCCAACCCGCTTGCTAGCTAGCGCGCGCGCGCGCGCGCAGGCACCCCTTCAAAAGACGAAGGCGCGGAACGAGAGGCGCTTAACCTTCCCGCGTCGCGCCACGCTCTCCAATCTCCGGGGCTCGGTTGACTTTGTCCGGCGCAGACAAGCGTGGCGCTTGTCCATTGTCCCCCCTCGGTCGGTTGCGTGAGCAGAGAAAGTGCGCGAGACGCCGTATAATCACCGGGCGCGGCCGGACCGCTGCCGTACGCTGAACCTCGGCAGCGGCGAAGCAGGCCGTGCTGCACCGCCGCCAGGCGAACTCAAAACGTTTGACTCCGAACATCTCCACCTCGAAATTCCTGCCTGCACGGGTCCGTCGCAGGCAAAGCTGTCGGTCACCCTATACTGCCGACGGGGCAATCACGACACCGAATAAATGTGGTGCTGACAACTCCGGGAATGAACGAAGAACCAGAAGTAAGCGTAAAATAAAGAAGAACAGAATGAAATGCGCGTAAGCTTAGAAAACGTGAGCGGTTCTTTTGTGTCCCCACGGTGATACAGTAACCTGTGAGTTGCGGGCATTGTCTATTTGTTTAAGGAGTAAAAAAGTCGTGATACCAAAAGCGTAAAAGGCTTTGTCTAAGGATACAACATGGAACTGAGCATTTGGTGGTGGAACCAAGCTCCCCATTTCTCGAGGCTGCGCGCGGGTTAAACGATGAATGATTTCTTTTTATTATTGCTACGGCTTTTATTGTCACCTTTGCCTCTGACTGTGAGAACTGTCGGTCTCGGTCGCCCCGTGCAACGCTCGAAGAGCGCCGTTCATGCACTAAAACAAAGGTTCACCGTCTCGCCCGCCCGGAACTCGTCTTTAGGTCGCGATCAGGACTCGAGGAACGATACGCATCAGCATCATCACAAAAAACAACAACAACAACAGCAACAACAACAACAACAAAGGATTATGCAGATCGCAGCACTCACGCTGCGAATATGTGGACGCGTCGCTTCTGGACGGCTTCCATCCCGTTGAGAACACCAAGACGCTATTGGTCTCGCGGTTCAAGTCGAAGTGCAAGTAGCAGTTCGTGTACTGAGACGTGTAGAAAAAATTAACGCTCGCGACATTTAACGCGTCCACACCCCTTCGAAAAACATACCTGCCAATCGAGACTTTGGAAAATGTCCTCCAGGGTCGCACTGAACTGCAGGAACGCCATTTGTGACCGACAGTAACGTTCAATGTGAGCGGCAACAAGTTGCTCGTGGCAAAAGGGACTTCAAGACTGCACGGTGGCGCCAACATATTACAAAAAAAGTTGGTGCAGCAAATATCAGTAATTGAAACGGTGTTCTCAAATTTGTGCTATGTCCATCGGCGCCGCCACCGCGCAGATGTCTCGGGGCTCCCTTCGACTTCGGGCACCGTGTTGCAGCTCATATTAAACGCGACTGCACATGTACGAGCATGAGCCACTACGCAAGCGGTTCCTCTCCGAACTCCTCCCCGCTACACGTCACAGCTGTTCATACTTTCCCTCTTCGAGCCTCAGCTGTGTGGGAGAGACGCTCGGCTGCTGCCTAGTCGGCGAGACACCCGACTCCAAACCCGGAGATATAGGCAACGAAACCAGGCCCACGTGCTAAAACCTGAGCGACTGCAATGCAGTAGCATTGTCAGGATCGGTCCGCGTTGAAGGCCGTACATACAGACGCTCGCGTAGACGCATATCACGCACTGGTGACATGGTCCGGCCCACCAACTCACGACCGTTGATTACGAAGCATCCGGAATGAGCCCAGTTTACGCGGCAAGGCAGTTGGCACGCCTAACTCGCCCGGGGTGGCAGGGAAAAACAAAGCTTAGCTTTTAAAGCATAGGTACAGATGAGGCACAACACCACTGCCTGGCAGTAAAATACTTTTGCGTCGCATGAATATTCGCGTCCAATAATAGCAATAAATAAAGGAATGATTGGCAACGCTTGTGACCTTAATAACGCTTCACAGCAGCAGATAGGCAGAATAGGGTGTGTCGCTGCAATTGTAGTTCCCGTGTTCTAGATAGATTTAGCTATACGTGCCCAGTTGGAGAGGCAGAGAGCCCGTGCCTTCTGTTACACCATTTCCAATACACAGGCTGTTTCACTGAACTTTAACAATGGATTGAAAGAAAGTGGTTAACTGCACCTGAATGAAACCAACGGCATATGGTTTGCCGTCTCGTGGCGCGCCTTAACAGCGTTTATATCCTGCTTAATTAGTTCATTAGCTAACATCAATTAAGAACAACATGGCAGTGGCTTAGCTTGGATATATGCCAGGATATACGTAGCGAAAGCTAAGGCATAGCATGGTTAGCCTTGGTTAATCGTGATTGCAAGTCCAGGTTAGTCTGGTTGTCTAGCTCTGTTGCGGCGTTTAGCCAGTTGTTCGGCGCGCTGTTCGTCTGTTTCCTGGGCGATTCGTTTCCTCTTCAGCTAGTTCTGACGACAATTCCAGGCCTCCTCCTGCTTATCAGAATTGTCGCCGTCCATACTGCCGCCTCAACTGTGGTTGCGGCGCACGCGAACTCTCCTTTTCAATCCTCCGACATGTTATCAGACATGCAACGTACCTGGGGAAGCGAGCGGAGGCGAGCGCAACGACGAGGAACGCGGTGTGACGTCATACCAAACGGCGGCAGCAGAAAGGCGCGGCGCTGCACAGCGGCGGAACACCTGTGGCTCGGTGCTACTAGTGGCGCATGCGCAGTAGTGACTAGGGAACGAGAGAGAAATATCCGCGGCGAGGCGCGCGTTGTGACGTCATGTGCCTCCACGCAGCACCGCTGCGGCGGAATCGCAAGTTCGCGGCCAGTAAAGCTTTCGCTTCAAAAAATAACCGTCACTTTAGTGCCAAGTGTGTTCCGTTACATTGTAGAGGGGATTCAGAAGCGACCTATCAAATTTTTTTGTGGCAACTTACATGCTGCGTGGTTTTTTTCGGCGCCTAAAGAAAGCCCGGGAAATATGGGATAAAACCACGTGACTGCGCTCATGCGCTATCGTATTGAAGCGCTCTCAACCGTGCTTCGAACGAAAGAAACGAGTGCGCGGACCGTTCGCTTATCAAAGAGGGCGACCAGTATTTTCCACGAGCCGTCGTGGAAGGTGCTGACGCTCTGCGAAGCCGATTCCTACAGCCGCGGTTGCTCACTTTACCACGGTGCGCGCGCACGGTTCTTTCGCTCGAAGCACGGTTGAGAGCGCTGCAATACGATAGCGCATGAGCGCAGTCACGTGGTTTGATCTCATATTTCCCGGGCTTTCTTTAGGCACCGAAAAAAGATCCCCGCGAAGCATGCACTTTGCCACAAAAGAAAAGGATCGATCGTTTCTGAGCTCCCTCTAACAACGCAAAGAAATCGCACTTGGCACAAAAGTGAGTATTACACATTTTTAATAATTCGTCTAATTGAATTAACTAATTAGGCGGTATCAAAAAAAATATTTCGAGGAGCGCCACACCGCATATGTCGTTGTTTTCACACAGCTGCGATTAACCACGTTTTTTTTTAAATCCTTGCTTCAAGTTAAGCTAAACACACTGTATATGGGCCAAGGCGCCTATCAGTGATGAAAACTACCGAGAAATATATAGGTTATCACGGAAACAGGAAGCACCGAATGGTCGCAAAAAAAAAAAAAAAATGTTCGAATGAAATTAAAGGGATACTACAGAGAAAAAAAATTTGTTCTGTACGAGTAAATTTAAGTATTTACGCATTTACGTAGCCGCAAGATGGCGCCACCAAAGTGCCCCCTGACGTAAACGTCTGTGGTAACCCGGTATTCCGGGAAGGATGATATGTTTACGGAGATCCTAGCTTTCTATTATAGCCGCACAATCTCAACACCATGTCTGTGTATATATTTGGGCTACCTTTAGATATGAAGCGCCAGCTGTGTCAACTTGTCGAACCTTTCGCCCACCGCGGTGCAGACATCGACCTCCAACCAGAAAATGGTTAAATCAAGTCACTGCGCCGCCGGTTTTCGCGAAAATTAATAATCGTAGGCGTGAGACGTCTCTGTCGCCACAGAAAAACGCACGTGAAGTACGACGACATTTCCATTTCTTCAAGACGTCGCCATCCCGGGTACAGCACGAACGCAAACTACTAGACAACGTCGTTCGTAACCGCCAGTTTAGGTAAACAAAGGTGGTCTTTGCCAAATAAAACTGGAGGACGCGTCAGCCCCGCGTAGGGGGAGATATTGTGGTCCACTAGAATTGTATTCCATGGAGCCTAGAGATACTCCTGAGCTCGCCACGTGACGGCGGCATTCGAGCAAACAAAGAATTTTTCCCCGTTCACTACGGTTGGTCGGCAATTAGAACTGACTCGAGGAAACAATATGTCGTTGCATTTCCCTCTCTCCTTCTTTTTTTGTTTTTGCAGGTCGGCAACGAAGTCACGAATCCGTCGCAGTGAGAAACGTGCACGGGCTGAAAAAACGAGGAAGTCCACTCGCCGCCTCAAGTACGGAGCCAATCAGCGTAAAGTTATAAGCGCAGATACGCGCACGCGGGGCAAGCTCGCTGACACACAAACCCGTCCCCGGTGAGCTGCGGATTCGTTGCGACGAAAACAATGGGCTCGCGGATCCAGTGTGTGCGCAGTGAGCGGATAGCTCGCGCGCTGAAACTCGAAGCTGATGGGGTGCGACACAAAGGCGCCTCGTTAGCGCGCGGCGGGCGCCGATGACAACGAGGTGCGGCGTTTTTTCTCCGCGCACAGGAATGGCCAGCTGTTGCCCGGTGTTGTCGAAAGATAAAGATAACTGAACTCGGCAAGCCTTGAGAGCACGAAGGCGATACTTTAGAACCCGAACAAAAAAAAAAAAAGTAGGAAAGCCAGACAGATGAAAGGAAGAAACAGAGGCGTTGTCTTTCCGGCATTAAATAAGGTCAATGAAGGCATCGATGAATTCGAGCAGGCCGTCTGAACGAATGCTGCGAATCCGGAACTAAGCATTCGTTGGATGCCCTTCAGGTTCCCTATGGATACGTTTCGTTTAAATCGATACTTCAACCATTTTACTTACGTGGAATGCAAGCAGCAGAGGATGTCTTTTGGCCATCCTATTCAGAACAATACGCCGTGAGTCACACCAACACTGCTTGAGAGTTCAAACGCCTCAACCTACATATACGATGGACAATCTCCTTCTGTGGCTGCTGCTGTCAAGGGTGTCCCGCGCTGTACACATTCTCGAGTACAGAGACGTACTCGGGAATCAGCGTCCAGTACATGTGCCGCATATCAAGTGTCCGGAGCAAGCTACCGCATATCTGTTGGTTCTTTAGCGCATGGACCGAACGTATAGTCTTACGTATGCGGGTATATTCTTACGGCGGCGTTTAGACTGTTCGTATGAGAGATGGCGGCCAAATCGGCCGGTTGAACATTCCACACAAGTGTGATTCGCACTTTACGAGCCGAGCAGCGGTGTTGTGTGCGTTGCTGCAGGTTGTGTTTACGCTTATAGATGAAAGCGTCACTGTACCGCGGCAAGTTCGAAAGGCCTCGCCTCTGTTCGTGCCGTGGGACACAGCCGAACGTTAAATATTAATTTCGCAGCACGAGCTACCAGTGGAAAGCTCACTAGACGCCGAGTCAACGTGTTGCATTCCTCTCGGATTCTCAACTGGACCTCCGACAGTGATAAGTTTGGCCAGACTGAGTTTTTCGAGACACCTGGCCGGCACGCACTCTTTGGGCGGTTACGAGTGGATGCGAGGCGCGTGTGTTTTCCGGTAGAGTTTTCGAGCAGAAGGCAGCAAGGCGAAAGCAATCGTACCAGCAGGGAATTGTGCAGAAGCCGAATGAGCTCGCGCTGAAAAAAAAAAGTTAAGTAGGAATAAAAAAAAGAAGGCTATCTTACGAGGTTTGAATAAGAGCAAAGAATAAATGGCACACACCAGCCCAAGATACGACCAGATAACATGCGACAAAGGACGGCTAGATTCTCCGACAAATCCGTGCACTTCCCGAATGAAACGACTCGCGTAATACGCCGACAAAAACCACCATCACTTGCAGTAAGCCTGATTTACGCATGAGACTGAAAACTAAGCCGTGTCATTTTCCTGACCAGACAAAGAAAGAAAGAAAGAAAGAAAGAAAGAAAGAAAGAAGGAAAGAAAGAAAGAAAGAAAGAAAGAAAGAAAGAAAGAGAGAAAGAAAGAAAGAAAGAAAGAAAAAAAGAAAAGAAAACGAGACAGAAAGAAAGCTAGAATAGATTGTGCCGATTACTATCCCCATACGACGGCCACTAGCTCCTCTTATTGGACAAGTACGTACGCGCACACAAATGAACACTGCTACGCTCACAGAGGGATCAATCGACGCTCCCGAAAAACAAAAGCGCGCCGACCTCCGCAAATGCTGCCAGAACGGCGCATGCATAGATTTAACGAAAGACGTCAGGGCACAGAGAATCCATGCCCACGCACATATGCTCCGCCATACATGCCCCCGCTCACCGTCCCAAATCTCATCATTGCACTATATACTCAGACAGCCTCCTCACCACCCGGAGCACGCTTCTCTCTTTCTCTATATATACATATACATCCACTGCAAGCAAAGGCTGCAGCGCGGTCATCAAGGCCTGCCCCCCCCTCCCCCCCCCCCCCCCCCCCCCCCCGCGCAGATGACTGCGGTACGGAAGTTCGCTCCACTTACGGTGCAAGGCCGACGACAAAGCCCTCTCGCGGCATCGAACGTCTTTGGCGGCACAAAGCCCGATGGGAAAGGAGAGAGAGAGAGAATCGGGGTCTCGCGATGGGACCACACACGCTATATGTACTCTGCGGCTATAACGGATACGGCAGGGAGGCAGAGGTCAGCGGATCGCCTTCATCCACTCGAGCCTTTTCTCATAACCCCGTCGTTGTCCTGAGGTCTACGTCTTTTTTCTAAAACTGGCCTATCCTACAGAAACTCACGAAAAAAAAGGGAGAAAGAAACGAAAGAGAGAAGCACAGGCAGGAGGGGTAACGCAGGAGAGAAATCGCTGCGCACGAGGTGTCGTCCGCAGGCGCCAGAGCCGAACGCCAGGGGACGAAGAGGCGCTCGCACGCGGCGCCATAAAATGACGCCTTCCGTAATGCGAAGACGCCACTCGCGAAGAACTTCTTCGTTGTTGTTCTTTTTTTTCAATGGATTTGTTATTTTTATCTCGGTATGACGATGAACTGAGAATGTACGAAGAGGAGGAGGACGCGCGGCCAGCCCGCCAAGAACAAAGAACGTTGGGAACCTAAGCGAAGTGACTCGCTCGAGCTCGTCATCTCGCTAATAGCCGGCCTCTCAGTGGGCCGCTAAGATGAGTTCAACGAGCGTGCCAAGAGCATGCACGAAACCATTTACTTTTATGACCAGCGTAATGTACAGACAGGCTCAAAACAAGAACCTCGTTCTAGATTACACGACATGTCGCTGTCCGCCCCCCCCCCCTCCCCTGTTCCGTGGCTGCAAAATTAATGTTGCACTGGGTTGCATATTCTGAAACAAATAACGTCTGGCAAGCAAAATACCGGTTCACCTGCGCAGCAATTAGGCTTCTTAATGAAAACCAGCAAAAATGTGTTCGAAGCCTGCGCGTACCAAAGTCTAACGATGTCGGCAACTTCCTGAGAAGAGAGGACAAAATTTAGGAAGCCGTCAAATGCAGAGAGAACGAAGAGAGGTTTTGTCAAGTATTATTTTTAGTATAAATAATACTAAGGCACTAAGAACGATTCGGTTTTGGAAAAAGTTACCGCAGTGAGATTTAATAAAACGAAAAAAAAAACTAGAGTACCAAATTTTCACGCCAGTCGAAGCACGTACAAAATAAAGGCATGCGAAAAGATGCACTGTTATTGCCGTAAAAGAAGAAAGAAAGAAAGGAAATAAAGAAGGAAGGAACATTCTTTTAGGACAATCGCAGCGGCTTCTCGTACAGTCAGTCAAAAAGGTTTACGGGACACGGTTTCTACGGCGACTGCGCATTTCCGCGCTTTGAAGGCCCGGCGCTTTTACAGATTGAAGCTTTGGCTTCGAGGATATGTAACTTGTCTTCGGCGGAAATTCAGCCTTATCGCAAAGCTCGTGTCCCGCGAACTTTTGTGCCAGATTGTACGGAGGCAATAACATCCTCTCCCACAAATGTTTCGGTAAACAGGGTATTTTGTTTGTGGAGAGGGCGAGGTCTGAGATGACTGTCTCTGCGGTTTATTGAAGGCTTCCGAGGCAGGGCATGGTGTCCGAGGAGGAATGGGGAGGTCGGTGCTTGTGTTGTTGTAGTAGTAGTAGTTGTTGCCGCCTTCAACACATGGCACGTTGTGGCCGCAGCACACCGGAGCTTGTTTCCTTCTCTTCTCGTGTCTCTAGTTCGGCCTCGAGCTGGTGGCAGTGGGGCGGCCACCTGTTCATGAGTGCGCGTTTCTTTTTATGCGAAGCATATTACGAGGGCTCAACCCAGCTCCTCAGGCGCGGCGGTGACCATGAAATCACGTGACACCGTGACGTCACGACAGAGGAGAAGTGGCTTTGGCTCAACTCTTGCAAGACGGGCTGGGTGGGAATCGAACCAGGGTCTCCGGAGTGTGGGACGGAGACGCTACCACTGAGCCACGATTACGATGCTTCAACGCCGTACAAAAGCGCCTCTAGTGAATGCGGTGTTGCCTTAGAAACGAGCTGTTTCTAAGGCGTGCGTCTCTTGCTCAGGCGCACATTTCGTTGCCGCGCCGAACGCTGCTTTGCTCGACGCTCACCGCGTCCAATGCGGGGCGCGTAGTCGCTGCCCTGTAGCCCATTGTCTTACACCCCTTGGCGGGTCGACGGGAACGCTGTCGCGTTCCACTCTTGAAGGCGAAGAAGTAATGCATGAGTTGTTTCTTCGTCTAGCCGAACCAAATATAGCCAAGCAACAGCAGTTCACCAGGCTAAACAGTGGTTCAACAACTAAAATAAAGGCTAGTATGCTTCGCATCCTGGGCTTAACCTTACCTAAGCCACAGCCATTTTTATGCGAAGCATATTACGAGAGCTCAACCCAGCTCCTCAGGCGCGGCGGTGTCGCCTTCAATACCACGTGACACCGTGACGTCACGACAGAGGAGAAGTGGCTTTGGCTCAACTCTTGCACGATGGGCTGGGTGGGAATCGAACCAGGGTCTCCGGAGTGTGAGACGGAGACGCTACCACTGAGCCACGAGTACGATGCTTCAAAGCGGTACAAAAGCGCCTCTAGTGAACGCGGTGTTGCCTTAGAAACGAGCGTGCGTCGCTTGCTCAGGCGCACATTTCGTTGCCGCGCCGAACGCTGCGTTGCTCGACGCTCACCGCGTCCAATGCGGGGCGCGTAGTCGCTGCGCCGTAGCCCATTGTAATGGCGGGTCGACGGGAACGCTGTCGCGTTCCACTCTTGAAGGCGAAGCAGAGTAACGCATAAGTTGTTTCTTCGTCTAGCCGAACCAAATATAGCCAAGCAACAGCAGTTCACCAGGCTAAACAGTGGTTCAACAACTAAAATAAAGGCTAGTATGCTTCGCATCCTGGGCTTAACCTTACCTAAGCCACAGCCATTTTTTTACTATATTTTCCTACATTAAGTGGTTGTGCGGTGTTTGTATGCACTGTACGTTTCGGAGCAAGAGTAAAAGAAAGCTTCGGTTTAGAAAATAAAATTTAGCGGTTTACGATTCATAATGACACTCAGAACCGAAAAATTCGGAAGGAAGAAAAAAACGATAAGGAGCGACGTAACCACCGGACACCGCAACCACTGCACCGGAATCGACGCATTTACTTCTTGGCCGGGCAGGTTATCGTACGGCGTTAGGAGCTCAAGCTGGCGCGCAAATGACTGCCTCTCGCGTTAACCAAACCAAATCAGCGACGGAACGTCTGCCGAAAGCAGCGCGTGCTACATTAACGAAAAAAAAAAAGTATGTCGTCGGCATTGCGCTCGGCCGAGAGTACGCGAACACGCAGGGGGGCTTTGAGCCAGCAGACCGATCAATGACCGCCCCTATGCTGGTAGCTTTCCCGCAGACACGGCAAAAACCGCAGAGAAGCTTCCGCACGCGCGACGACTCAGCGGCCGTTTCACGCCAGCGGCCCAAATGTCTCCCCGGCACCTCTCCAGCGATGGCGGGCGAACTGATTACTTTTTTACGATTTAACTGTTCAGACAGTAGCACACGTTAACAGCACAACATTCGATTAATCAAGAGCCGTATTCTGAACGCCATACAAATCAAATAGTAGCAATGGACCCTCTTCATAAAGCTAGCTTTTCTGCGAGGCGGTTTACCAAGCTAATGGCGGCTTAGCCATTCTTCCAATCAGCGGGTGCGAGAAGCGCACTTGCTACATGGGACTTTATTTGAACTTACTGTACCCTGTGCCTTTGGAAATAAACAATTCAATCAATGAAGTTTATTTAATATATCTTTTTTTCAATGCGGTGTTTTATTTGTCCCAAAACGCGTTTTGGTTGAGGACACGTAAAAGTAAAAAAAATAAAAATAAAACTAAGACTAAGCAGAGAGAAGTGGGAGAAGTGGGGGGGGGGGGGGGGCGCCCCTTGTGATGGTATCACTTAAGGATGCGTTTTCGCTATTGCAAGCCTGATTTAAAAGGAAGATCTAGCAAATCTGAAGGTATGCTTGCGGCCTATTAAACCCATTGTTTCTTTTCTTTTTTCCATACTTATGTTTATTTTAAATATAACATTTGAAGGGCAAGAATTGTTATCGGTGGTTATCACACTACAACTTTTTATATCTATTTTTGTAACCTCCCAAAATATCGTTCAAGCGGGTTCAGTAACTGCCTGGGGAAATTATTCTCTCATTTCGGATGTAATCTGAGCAGGAACGGCCCAGTCAAGGCAGCTTTTAGTCTTCCCTAAACCAATTATTTTCAAATAGCTGCCTTCTAGCTTGTAGCGAGCGAACTTAAAGTCGATATATATAAAAAAGAAAGAACAAGAAACAAAGACAACAATACCTCACATGTTCAATATTCTACACCTTTAATCTCATATCGCGAAGACGGATTCCAGATGCGTCACGACAGCTCCGAACGTATATCGCATGAATAGCACATACCCTCAAACCTCGTTATAGCGAAAGGGGATGCAACGACGTAATCAACATAACGAAGTAATTTCAGCTCCCGTTTTGAACTTCGTTGCCACGAGGTTTTACTATAGTAAATCGGCAAGCTACGCTGGCAGTGAAAGGACCTTCCTTTGTATCACGATAACTGCCCCGATGCATTATTTTCACGGGACTAAGTAGCAAACAAGTTTGTAATATCTATTCTTGCGCTTCAAAATCCTGCAACCTCAGCTGGAGAAATACGCGAGATTCAACATTTATCCCTTCAAATTTTGCTTATGTGAAACTAGACAGTTTCCAAGCTAATCAGTAAATTTGCAGTTATGTTTAGCTATCATTTTACGTTCTTCCAACGCCAACTGCCTGACCACCAAGAGGGGATGAAGACCGGGCGCGGTCAGTGGGGCTAGGCTTGGCTTTAGCTGGTTAGCTAACGCACCGAGATCACTGTAGCTGGATCGAGAAAACGGTGTGAGCCGTCGTGCGCGCTATAGGAAGGGTGCGATCCCGTAACGGTTCGGAAGGCGAACCACTCGCTTGCTCTCGCGCGACTGACCAGGCTCCCGCTTTCGTCACCAAAAGCGCCATTCTGACCAATCACGCGAGGACAAGCGAACTGGGCGCTTTCCGAACTTCTATAACGTCGCGGGTGCTGCTGTCTCATTTCGCTTTGCCCTCTGACTCTCGAGTCCCATTGAAGGCGTCCGCCGCCACACCCGAGAAAGTGAACAGCCGATTCGGCACCGCGGGGAGGGCATTTTCGGGACGATTCGCGGTCCGGAGCGGGACAAGACACCATCTCACACGTAATCCGCGGGGAACAGCGGGACCGCTGCGGTTAAAACGGGACGTGTCTCGCCCAAATCGGTACGTCTAGACACCTTTGTAATAACGTGATGTGCAGTTCCCGAGCACGAAACCCCATATTTTTTAATCCTGAAACGTCCGAGCCCATTTCCGGATGACGATGGTGATCACGACGATGATACAGATTGTTGAATTACAGTTCTTTTTTCAGTCTTTCTTTTCCCACTAAGAGAAGTATGTATCTGATTCAGGAGCGAACGGGGTTACAGACGCCGAATGCGTTGCGATACGGTCCAGTCTGTGCCCGGCGAAGTTTCGTGCTCCGAATCACGACGGCGGTGGAAGGAGGGTAAGGTGGGAGTCACGCAGCTGGGACGCTACTGCGCACCTACTAATGACTCCAAGGCGAAACGAGATACGCGTACGCCGGTGGCGCCGCCTTCGCAGTTTCGAAACAAACGACTTGACAAAAAAAAAAGAAAGAAAGAAAGAAAAAAACTAAAAGGGAGCGTTGCGCCACCGTGTGATGAAAAACAATACGGCAACTGCGCAACACCCCCCCCCCCCCCCTCTACTGCGCGTTGTTGACGACGCACGGTCTGCTACAACACGACGCAGCGCGTTTCGTACATTAACGAGTCCGCAGATACCAACCACTGTTGTCACCTTTTCTTTCTACCAACCAGATGGACTACGAATGGATATTACGATTGAAACGCGGTGGTGCATCATGCCACAGAGCTCTTTCTTTTTCTTTAACCTTTAAACTATCTTCATTGTCGGCGCTTAAAGTCGCCCTAACGAGCCATAAAATGTCAAAGATAATTACTGCCCTATAAAAGCAATACATTTGCTCCGTGTTACCTGCATATGCGCCTCCAACACTCCGTGGGCTAACTAACCACGCTGCCCCCCTTCAAGCGACCGAATCAGAAGCTCACCACTCAATGTAATTTTGCTGTAGGTTCACAACCCGAACGCTGCCGTCTCCTGCACGCCGAGCTCCAGCTACAGCAGCACGTCAAGCTATGGCCGCCGGGTTCGTGATAGGAGGTGTTCATCTGGTTTTCTTTTTCTTTTTCTTTTCTTTTCTTTTTTTTTGCGACGTCATGTACCCGTGCACGCGGAAACAGCGCCATTATCGGATAGAAATTTCAGTCTTCAGTAAATAATGGCACCACATAAAGCAAGCGATACAAATTAGGTACGCGATACAAATCAGGTACAAGACAGAAGTAATTTCGCAAATGAAGTGGTTATAGAAAAAAAAAAGAAAGAGAGAGAGGGCGAGAGAAAGTGTCGGCAAAAATTCGGTGACGGCGCGTCTGTCTCCTTCCATAGAAGCGCACGAAGTCATTACGGGCTGTGTCGTAGTGTGTGTTTGTATTTGAAGGAAACCTCGTTCTCATCACGGAACATTTATTTCCGGCTAAAAGAGAAACACTAAGGGAAGAAAAGAACGCGACCACACACGGCTGGTCTCGTGCGGGCCACTATTAAAAGCTGGAAGGCAAAGTGAATGGCGCTAGGGAATAATGGGAAATAGTTTTGTTAACGGTGCGGCAAGTTTTGCGCGGAGCCAAAGCGGTGACCAGACCTGCGCGTATACCATGTCGACCCCTGCATACACCGACTGGCTCTGCCGAACGTTCTCGGCGTGCTTTGAGTTCACGTTTCAATGCAAAAACGCCGAATCCGTACTGCTGCTGTGCATGGAAATGAACAACCTGCGAACATTAGCAGCATTCTTTTTCACGCATAGTAGTATTTACTTTTTTGCCTCACGGTGGAGCAATCATCAGGGGTCAAATTTTCAGCTCTATTTGTTTCTTTCAAGATGCAGAGAGAGGAAGAGAGAGAGAGAGAGAGTAGATTGAATTGCAGGAAGTGTTAATTTGCAGTGGCAGCCGTACAGTCCGCTCTCCTTTGCCTGAAAGAAGCTAACAGAAGCAAATAAGCAGAAGTAGCGGCAGACCATAGTTAGATGCAAATCAATGTTTTCACCAACAGGAGGAGACGCGGCGTTCAGGAAAACGCCATAAAGATAAGTCACCTGAGATAAACAAGGAGGAAGACGGATGCATCGCGAAATGAAAAAAAAAGAAGAAGAAAAAGATATAACGAAAAATTACACAGTAAGAACACGGTGGAAAGAAAAAAAATAAAGAGAAACAGGCAAGGAAAAGTTACCGCGCAAACGAGACAAGCGGCGCGAGACAAACGTTGGCGGACGTGTCCTTGCCGAACGTCAGGGCGAGAACGACACAGCGGCCGGTCTCTCTTTTTATAGTCCATTAGAGAGCAGTTTATGGAAAGGACAGGCCGCGTGCGAGCCATAATCCTCGACCAGTTTATGGGAGGAAGCGTCGGCTACACCCGCCGCCGCACGTATATATATACGGAGACCACCTCCCCTCGTTCGCGTCGCGGAGAAACAAACAAACAAAACCGGGACGGACCGACCCTCGATCCCGTCGCTTTCCCTGGCGCGCGAACAGTCAATCTCGGCAGCCACTGCGATCGGCGGCGGGTTTTGATAGCCGCCGGCTGATCGAATCAGACTGCAGACTTTCGCCGTCCACTTGTGATGGCCGGCCGTACGAGTCCACACAACGCTACAAAAGCAGCACCCACAGTGCATGGTCAACAGCTTCTTGCAGTGCTGACCAGTATTAACTATATACTGTGTACAGCTGCCACATAAGCCGCGCTTCAAGATAACGAGCGTCGTCGTGACGCTTTAGGCGAGTCCTCTTGTCGCTCGGAGTGCATCGTGAAATACCACAGCGAATATTGTTACTGGTACGAAAAACGCGAAATAACCAAAGGTAACAGGGAACCGCTGTTTGAGACGTGACGGGGTCGTATGCATCTCAAATGATCCTCGAACCGAAGCTCTTTTCTCCATTACACCGAGTCGAACACAGCTCGACTAAAGAGGACACTACGATTCTCAAGAATTGCCGTGGAGTGGCGGCAACGTAGAGCAGGGACCACCTTTAGCGAGGGGTGGCGCTCCCATAAGCTTTCTTTTTTTTATTATTGCTATTTTGAACTGCGCTGAGTGGCACTGATCGCGGTAAAGGACACAAACGGACACACTGCACAGGACATCTCTCGTCACGTGTGGTGTGTCTGTGTCACCTACCGTCATCAGAACGAGAAGAGAGGGGGCTAATCGAGGGGCCCGATTTTTATTAATCATAGCATGAGAAGCCAGCAAACAAATACATCAAGGGAAACATAGGGGGACTTACTTGTAATTACCAATTGAAGTAAAGAAACGATAAATTAATGGCACTGAAAGTGATGAAGAAACAACTAGCCGCAGGTGGGGTACGATCCCACGTCTTCGCATGGCACGCGTAAAGCGAAGACGTGGGATTCTTCTCCACCTGCGGCAAGTTGTTTTTTCATCCACTTTAATACCATTAATATAAGTACCATTAATTTGGTACCTTTAGTACCGTTAATTTATAATTTCTTTAATTCAATTGGTAAGTACAAGTAAGTCCCCCTATATGTTTACCTCGATGTATTTGTTTGTTGACCGTGATCAATGTCACTCAGCTAAGTTTAAGAATGAGTCAACACCCACTAGCACAGATCATCGCCTTACTCAACGGTGAGCCCAGGTGGAGCGTTGAGTGAAGGAACGTGCTAGAATGCGCGTTCAGAAGGACACAATGCCTGCCTGGTATGAAAAGAGAGAAGTAACGAGCAGAGAGAGAGAGATGAGAGAGGAAGAAATGTATTTAGATACTGTACGCACTATCGCACTGCTCCCAACAACAGCACGCACGCGAGCGCGCTTTCAAGAAAACTACAGTGGAAGCGCGGCAGACGCCCTTAGGCAGGCGGGCGATAAACGAGCACTCAAGATACCTATGGACACACGATGCATGACCAACACGTTACAAAATTCTAGATATTTTCGTCTGCATTGTGTGCGCCTGTGTCGCACGCTGCACTTCTTTTTTTTTCTTTTTTCGTGCCAGGCGTAAGTCACAATGCGCGACACGCATAAATAATCAGCCAAGCTCTCTCGTTCTGGGCAGCCAAGTCATAGTGGTCCGTGGCATACTGCTACTAGCGCAACGGTTGCAAGCGTTTTTCAACATGCGAGGGAAACTTTTTCGCAGGTCACGGTAAGCCGCAAACTTCAAGGTGCGATGCGATATGATCGCTTCACGCACACCCACCGATCCAAACTAGAATGAATGAATGAATTAATTAATTAATTAATTAACGAACGAACGAACGTGCGGAGGGTGTGAATGTATTTCTCCGTATTTTGAGCGGTCACACCTCCGAACTTCTCATGCAATGGGTTTCGGTATTCAAATTCATGCCGCATAAGAACACTCTAGAATGGTTTCATTCGAGCATAGCAGTTCTCGAAGGCTTGCCACCGTGCGCTATAACTGAGAAAATCGAGGGACTGCTGTCACGAACTTGCTTGAATTCTGCCTTACAAAACTGTTCGCACGCATACAGACGCGACATCAGAACCAACCTTTTTTGTAATTGACACGCGTACTTTTTTTATCTTTCTCCGGTGACCACCTTTCGCCAGCTAACAAAGGTTAAACGTTATCGCTGTAGCGCAGGACGCGCCTGCATGTATTGGAAGTTTCCAGAATGTTATCGATGGTTGTTTCCGTTGTCTGTTGTCAGCGAACCTTGTGTAATCTGGTTGCATACGCTACGCGGATTGCGTAGTACTTTCTGGAAGGCACGCGGGCACCAGCGATAATGATAGAACCCCCCCTCCCCCTCCCCTACGAGTCAGGCATAAAAGCTGATGCGCTTGATCCGCTAATCAGGTTCCGACGATCGCCGACTGTGTTCGCCGCTATCGTTGTGCTTTAAGTGTAGCCTGTTCTTGTGGGCAGAGGTTCGCCCTATAAGGAGTTTCATAATGCACAGTTACTTTTTTTTTGCTACAGTGTTCTTAAGAGTCACTGAAACGTGACAATGCAAATGGTGCGGTAAAACCAAAAAGAACAACTCCAAACGCTGGCCAAAGTTTTAAACATGCCCTACGGGCAGCACAACGAAGTATAAAAACCTACAATGCAATCAGCAGTGATTGACCAATACATGACACTATAACCAACGTTTTGTCAGGCATACAGTCAGACTGCAGAGAAGCAATTTGAATAACAATGATAAAGCTTTCGAATTTCAAGTATAAAAGAACACATCGCCTATTCCCCATAAGTTCAGTTTTTCTCCCCTTAACATATCCTCGTGTAGCTAAGTATATGAACGCAATGGCGGTCTGGCTGTTCAGGTAGTTTACAAACAAACAAACAAACAAACAAACAAACAAACAAACAAACAAACAAACAAACAAACAAACACAAATTTTCTCTACCTAGCCAAAGAGCGGGTTTTAGCACAACGAGAGACGCACCCGTGTTCAGCCATACAATTTCGGTGCCCAAAAACACTAGAGCTTCAGATCGCACTTACGGGGAATAATATGCCCGCCATCGTTGGCTCAGCGGCTACGGCATTCTGCATGCTGAGGACGAGGTCGAGGGTTTAGCGAGAGCGAAGCGCAAAAATGTGAAGTTAGCCTACGAGTAATAAACCGAAGCATACAATAGCCAAAGTGTAGAAGGGTCATAAGTAATAACCTATAAGTAACCTATAAGGACCTATAGCTTTGAAAACAAAGACAGTGCAGCGAGACGTCCATCACAAAAAAAAAGTTACGTTAAAAAAAAAAGAAATCGGAAGAAAACGGGTCACCGATATTTGAGTGCTGTATACATAGAAGCGCCTGCCAAGTCACCCCTGAAGTCTCGCTCCGGCTGGTATTCAATTTTGCTTCTCCGAATGTCACAATGAAAAAAAAAAAAAGAGCTGCCCGCGACTCCCTATATACGACGCCAACGGTTCCATCTTACATTACGCTTCGCCATCTGTAATCGTATTAACGTTCATCCGAAGCGACCGGCACACGAAGAACAAAACGCTACTGCGAAAACGAGAGAACTCAGACACACGGACGTCTCTATTCGTTCAGGGTTGACCGAGCATCGGTATGTGTGTATCTGCTGAGCGCAACACGCCCCAGCTCCCGCGATTCTAAACTGTAGCGTGGAACGGGCAAAGTTCGGCGCTCACGTGCTCATTTTGATCGTTCGAATACGAGGGTAAAAGAAAGTAACGAAAATCCCCAGACGAGCACGACGAAGGAAATTAGAAACGACACCGGACGAAAAAAAAAAAAGCGTACGTGCGAGATAGGCCAATTCATGACCCGCCATTTGCATGCCGGAGTAACGAGAAAATACCTCTAGCCACATAGTATATACGTCCTGGTCGACGCTGACGTTTACAATCTCGCTGCCTAAACTACGGGCTTGAAGAGAGAGAGAGAGAGGATGAATCAGACGCTCGAAAGGCAGCCAGGGCGAATTCACGCCTCAGCAATTCTCAAAACGCACGTGGCACGAAAAAAAGAAATGTCTCTGGGCACGTGCTATCAAAACTGCTCAAAGTTAATCTCCAAAATCCACTTGCGAAATGACTTCACAAAATAACTAAATCACTGACTGTTACAAAAAGAAAAAAAAGCCGAGTGTACGGAGGAGCCGGATAGAAAGAAAAAAGGAAAACGTGGAGTCATCCAATTTTCCTTCAAGTCAATACCCACAGATCCGCCTCATCTCGGCTTCCTCAGATCGATAGAGGCCTCGGCGAGCTTCCGCAGAAATGAAGATTTAAAACGAAGCAAGAAAGTGCTATATAGAAAGTAACTGGCAAAAAAAAAGAACGCGGATACTTTATTATATAAACTGCTAACCGGGGCTCTCGAGTTCCTTAACTAAAAGCGCCGCGACAGAAAAACTGCTGAAGACCACGCTATAAAACGGCATTTCACGATTAGCGCGAGAGATCAAAAAAGAGAGGCCGTCATTATGCGGTCCACAAATTCTGAGCCCCGGATACGTCCGAAATAACATTTTTTTTTTCTTTTTCTTTAAACATCGTTGCGTTTATTTGCCGAGTAATATCCTCGAAACGCTGTCAACGTTGTGGAATATTACTTTAGAACAGGTCAGCAAAAAAGAGCAGGATTTACTGGAAACATTCTGCACGAACGCAAATGGAACCCACCACGACGACAAAATGGTGCAAAACAAAATTCCAATATCCATAATATTTCTTCCTCGGAAATTCTATGGTTTGCTGTTAACGCTTGTCGTTTTTAACTTGGACAGCTTGTACAGGCCACAGCTGACAGAGGGGTTAACGAAGAAAGAGGTAAGCCTCTGGACATGATAAACGAGAATTAATGTCTGCGGCGAAGCGAAGCTGTAATCTCAAATGGCTTGCATGAACATCTAATATATGAGCGATGCAAAGCTGGAGATTTCTTTTTTTTTTTTTACCTCTATAGGACTAACGAAAAACAAAATTCACGCAGAAACTCCTCTGAGTATGCGTAAGCATTGCGTCACTTGCTCATCGCCACACAGTCCGGTGTCATTATCAATGCTATGAAGCTTGATTCGACCAGCATAAACCCTCATCGGTCGCGATCAACCTTATCGAACACGACCCGACCCTTATCAACTCTCATCGGTCCTACTCAAACCGGACGTACAGCGCAGCTGTTGCAACCACCACTACAATCTCTGAGGGGGGCATGTGACGCTTTACTGATGGTTCGGATGCTTGTTTTGAGCTTGGTCTTTATTGAAACGTATGCTGTTCTGTGTGTTGCACGAGCGATTTCAATTAATGTATACACTGTTCACTTAGCTTTGCTGAGTGCTTGCGGCATCTGCTTTATGTGGGTATTAGCTATTGCATTTTTTGCTTGCTTACGGGGTTTGAGCCATTGCATTCGTCTTACGTGACGTAACGACAAATTTCTCGTTGGGTAGGTATAGAAATGCTTACGCATTTAAGAAATCTACTACAACCACGCAAGCGCACCATCCGGCACCAAGTGTTTAGCGGGCAACACTAGATGTTACCATGTAAATAGAAAGTGAGCAGATTTAAGTGATTCCTCCATGCAGCTCTGAACTCAGTTATTGCATAGCAGGAGGCTATCACAGCGGACATTCCCGCCATCTTCCCAAGAGCCGCTGCAGAGTTCTTACCGAACGTCAGATTCAAAATTAAAGGAAAATTCAAGAATTTTAAGAATGCTGCAGGCAGCATTTCGAGGACGGAGAAACCCGAATTAATGTTATTTGTAAAAAAAAAACAGCAAAATCTCCTTCTTAGCTGCAATGTCTTGCAGCTGGGCAACTGCCGAGTTTGACCTACGCCTCAAACTTTTGAGGGGGGGGGGGCGATTTTCAAAGTTGACTTCCCCATTGTAATGATGTCTATCGCCTTCTAGCATGATGGTTAGTAGTGTCCGGTTTCAGTAAAATATACTAGCCCCGTTAAAGCCAAATGACAAATTTACTTTCCGGCACGTATTTCTAGAGCCTATAGGCCTCAAAAATTAAGCCGCGATGCTGCGGTGTAAACCAGCTAGCAAAACAACAGAAATAGTGGTAGGTTCGGTCGCTTCATCTGGATTCTTCTAGCTCCAAGATGACAACAGCAATTTAAACAAGCTTGTCGTGGAATGTAGACGCGCCACATCGCATCGCTTAACAACGCTGTGGTAGAGTGTATAAGCGTGACTGAACGAGGACGTAGAAAAAAACAGATACACAGACACTTCCTACAAAGACCACTATATACTGTTAAGAATGGCGAGCTGCGAAACAAGATTGCCACACAGTTACGACAGGGCGACACGACGCGCACCTCCCCCTCTCCGTCGCTGCAGCTGGGAGGCGTTCGAAGAAGCGGCCTTTGCGCTGGAATCCGCTGCCTTCCACCCGCCCCATCGATATTGTGACGGAACTAGTTCGGCGTGTGTGAACAATGATTCCGGAGTTCCCCAACGCGGAGCTGATTTGACACGCATGGACAAGCTGCCGTGGGGACGACGTATTTTGGTGCGTCTCACGCTTCGGCGGGGCGCAAAACAACGAGCGACCCTCGATCGGCACAGATAATTCCCGGAACGGCACCCCGCCAACACCGTCGTTTGGGCTTCGGAATGTGTGTGCCTTTGTGTCTGTAAACTGATCTGCAGAGCAGCGGCGAGTTGGTGATGAGTAAACGAACAGTCGCCGCGTCGTATGACCGGCGGATCGAGTGTATAAAAACTGTGGTTGTGCGAATGCTGAGGACACTTCTCTTGAACAGTCATGTTAGACTGATTCACTTCTCTCATGCAGTCATGTTGGACTGATACTCTTTTTCTCAAGCAGTCATGTTAGACTGAGTTAATTTCTGTAAATAAACCCTTTTCCTCGTTCTCGATGAGAAACAGTTCTTCACTTCATCAACGATCTCAGCGTAAATAAGTTGGACGACGGCATGGGCCAGCTACCTTCGAATTCATGCCGTACTCCAATCTTGGCAAAGGACCACGGACGATGGGATTGAGCCCCCAATCCTGACAATACACAGACACTTTCTTCTTTCTACGTCCTCGTTCAGTCGCGCTTATGCACTCTAACATGGATTCTAATCAACTAGTCCGCCAACGTGTTTTAACCAAGTTAACAACGCTGATTATATATATATATATATGATTGCAGATTGCTGCACGCGCGTCAATTCCACCCGCAGTGGCGGTAATATGGGCAGAGATTTTGTTTTTCTTCGCCGCGGAGTGAGTGGGGAAGGGGGGACACAAAGGGTGAGGAGGTCGCCCGACTACGCCGGAAGCATGACGATCGACGCCGCAACTGAAAAGCACGAGGCGGAGTGGAACAACGAACCGTGTTTCAGGGCCCTCATCTGTACACGTCGCCGTAAAAGAAAAAGAAACACCACACGAATGTTCCTCGAATATAATACTAACGTCTCATGCGTGCAGAAATACCAAGTGACAAAAAGAAGAAGCTCTGTCGTTAAGTGCCAAGAGAGAATCCTCTAGCCGAAAATATATAGCACCGGAAGGAGGCTGTTCCTTCCCTTATGTCACGTAGAACTTGTCATCTTCCATATACAACGTGTACCTAGGACGTCAAAAAAAAAAAGGTAATATACGTTCTTGGAGCTAATGCAATGCGCATACTGTCCCCGCGGCCGCCAGCATTATGTGCCGCAGCACCGGCGCCTTACGTCATCACAGCGCACACATACCAATGAAGTGAAGAATGCATAGCGAGTGTAGACACATCCTCCCTACCTTTACTACAAGAGAAAACACACGCGAAGTGATCCGTCTACTCAGGCGCGCGCTTCTTCTATTTGCATAGACGCATTAGCGTTCCTACGGGCAGCCCCGTCTTGTATAGTCTTATTTGCGAGTCCGTCTGCACGCGCATTTTCCATCCGCGAGCAGAAAGGACCGTAATGAATGTGCGCCTCGAGCCAAAGCCGTAGATTCAATCTGCCTGCGCATGAAGGCGCGCCGAATCGCCTTTCATTTCTTTATTTGTTTTATGTTCTCTTCCTTCGGGAATAGGAAGGTCGTGGGCGCAAACATATAACCCATAACGCACAGCAAGCACAGGCAATATGAGAGCATTGATAATGCATGACCTCATCTCGACATCGGCGGTTGCCATTGCTGTAGACGATGACAACGATGGCGCATAAATAGAACTAACGCGGCATTTTTTTTCCTCTCTCTCTCTCCTTGTGAGTTTCGCATTCTTCTCCGTGTACAGTCCTGTATGGTTCTACTCTTTTACGTCGCTTTTATGTACTACCTCTATGACAGCGTACGAAAGCGTTGGCATAGCAGTTGAAGCCTTTCTCATCCCATCCCCGCCTCCCTTTTTTTTTTTTCTTGCTAGCTTCCACGTTAGCTTAGGCTCGAAAGCGCTGCCTATTACACGTCACCCGACGAGACGCCTTATATGTATAGTATGACGCAACGATGGGGTAGGATAGTGTTCATTCTACGTCAGTTGATGACGATGAGCGCTCCGGATGCCCGTGGATGGGCACGACATCGGCAATGACAGCACAAGTTCGCGCGGCTATCCCTTAGCAAATCGCAGGCTAACTATAAAGTGTTTCTGTGACATTGCAGGACAGTGAAACGGTACAGTTCAGCGTATTTCGTTGGACGTTTTGAACATGAGACGCATTTCTACTAAATATTTTGCCAGACAGTCGTCTTCGCAGTGGAAGTCGCCACTGCGACGAAGGCCGCAAAACGAACATGAAGTTCGTGGCCATGTGACGTCTATGCTCATTGGGCTCTTTGGCCTTCACGGAAGGTCCGCAAAGAATGCGTACCTTCTGAACACAACCCAGCAAACGGGAGAAAGATTACTGTGAGCTTTTGAAGCGCTCAAGGGAGAGCATCCGGCGCAAACATTTGGCGAAGTGGGAGAACAGCTACTGGCGTTTCCACCGCGGCAACGCGCCCGCTCACATCGTCACTCGTTGTTCGACAGTTCCTGACTGCCGAACACATCACAATGCTTCTGAACCCGCCCTATTCACCTGACCTTGCCACCATACCCCCCCCCCCTCCCCTCCCTTTTTTTTTTTCTTCGTGACTTTTTCTTGTTCCCGAAAATGAAACTGGGACAGAAAGGGCGTCCGTTTAGTACAGTTGAAGAGATGGAGTCTGAATCGCAGGAGGTCCTCAACGCACTCAACTCCGAAGCCTTCCATGGGTGCTTGCAAATCCTGGTAGATAGGCTAGGATCGGTGTCCTGGTAGTATCGGTGTATTCATGCAAGTAAAGGTATAGGATCGCTGTATTCATGCTCAAGCTGACTACTTCGAAGAAGACAGTGTAGATTACGAGTTATTATGAGCGTATATATATATATATATATATTATATACACGTATTTTACGACGAAATTCCCCGAACTTTTGGGTGCCACCCCGTACTTTATCAGGGAAAGCTTACGATCGTAGGTAGCTCATCGATTTTCATTCAAGCGAACCTCTCTGTACCGGAGTTCATAATGAGATTGGTGACCACTGACAAAATCTCAGAATTGTATATAGCAGAGCGGCTACGCGACTGACATTTAGGGATCGGCACTATAGGAACGTGCGCTTTCTCTATCGCGCGTACGAGTACGAGAAATGGGGCCGCAGCGTACGAGAAGCTTACCCTTTGAATGCTGGCCGACAATCGTTCTTAACTCTACCCAAACGATAAAACACGGAAGAATTGGGAAACACAATAAAGGACAGAGATTATGGCGCAGGGATCCCCTCTGCCCCTCTCGCCTAAGAATGAAAGCATAATACAAACACCCTCGCACATACTACTGCGTCTGCTGGGATCGAACAAGGAGACACGGCGAGACAACGGGGACCACGACGAGCCTGCAGCCCTTACAAAGGCAGACTAAACGGGGTGTCTCCGCCGCACTCCGGCCTACGTAAACGCGTGTGGGGCTCGAGCCCGCGGGTATGTCGTCAGTGGCGAGGCTAATGAGCGCCGTTCGTGTTATATCCCCTCGGACTAGGCGGTCCTTCCAATGAGGCGCACATAGCTTTCTAAGCGCAACGAGGGAGAGCGCAGTCCGCCCTCGGACAGGCTAATGATTTATGCCAGCGTCGTCTTGGCCGGCAATCGCGTGCGCGGAACGCAATGCTCGCGGCACGCCTTCTCTGTGTGTATAAAAAAAAAGCCGGCCTGGGCAATCTGTCACAGCGGCACGCGACGACTCGTCTCACTGACAAGGCGGCTGCTTTGTCGAGACTCGCAGATCGGCTGCCAGAAAGTCGGGACTGCGCGAATGAGAGAGAGAAAATGAAGCTCTTTTTCTTAGATCAAGAGCGAGGATCCCGGCAGCTATGCGGGTAAGCGCGCTAAAACAGGCGCACGAAAACGCGCGAGCACGTAAACGCGGACACGCATATAAAGCGACAAGTGCGTGCGCATACGCCATGTATCTTCGCAGAACAATCAAGCAAATTCAAATCGCTTAATTCAGAGAACATCAAACGATTTCCGTATACATTGACAGGTATGCAAGGATTAATAACTAATCAATCAGCGGTAGATCGCTGATTTTCCGATGTTTTCATCAACTGTATCAACCTCCTGGATTTACAAGGCCTGGATTAATCCTGTCTGCACCCACAACTGCGGTGAACAAGTTCCCTAAACTTTCTTCTATCATATGCTTAAAAAAAAGGTTTGCTGAGAAGACCGTATACTACACCCTAATATAACTCTAGCTTCTCAAATAGGCCTTGGATCAATCAATCAATCAATCAATCAATCAATCAATCAATCAATCAATCAATCAATCAATCAATCAATCAATCAATCAATCGGCCCCGTGTGCTCGCGCACGAGACGTGTTTTGCAGGCTAACGCACACCACAAAATTCTGGAGAGGCGGCACAAAGCAAGAAACGCTCTCGACTAACAGAAATTAACTGTTCCGCTCACGCGTTAGTGCACAAGTATCCACTCCGGTCGTATTCCAGACCAGCCTATACATAGGTATGTGCAATACACAACGCGAAAGATCAAATCATGTGGGCCGCCAAGCTGCCTGATCATCTCAAAGCAGAATAAACGGACAACACAACCTGTCAAGCGAATTTTGCTTCTTTGTGACGTGGACCTCTTCCCACGTTAAGATTATTGGTCTCCTCCCGCCCGTTCGTGCCTCATGAAAACTCCTAACTCAAAAGTGGAGAGACGTCGGCCTCTTCTTTTTCAAGGCGCAGTCGTTTCAATGAAGCACGCAACCCGATTGCGTACTTCACTACAGACAGGCTCCGTGCGAAACGGATATGTATTATTGCGCGCAACGGTCGTTCTTGCAACATTGATATAGAGAGCGGCGACATGGCGTGAATCCAATCACCGGGAGCGTTCCAGACTATGGTGTGTCCGTTATACTGAACTGAGGAACGCTATATATGAGCATCTCGACCGAGCCGGCGGAAGTTACCCCGCCGTTCGTCACAGTCCAATCGCACTCCAGCCAATGCGCGTTGTCGAGATGCCAGCCGATTAAGCCCCATCGCCCGAGAAATACCACGCGTGCTCCCCTATATAGCAAAATGTCCCCGCAGATCCAACGACTGCAATAGGCGAGCGAGGTGTTTCAAAATTGCCACCAGACGCTTCGGGTCTCCTACATGTCGGCGTCTCCTGCTCCGCAAAGCCTATTTCCGGCGCGCCGTCGAACAGATGCGACGATATCGCCAATATCGGGCGCCCTCCCGACGGGTATCGGTTTTTGCAGAAAGCCAATTTGCAGAGGGAGACCATAATGCGCCACGCTAAATGAAACGCCACACCGAGAAGCCTCCGCGAACGCACGCACGCAACGAAGCGGTCCTCCGCGAGAGAACGGGCACGACTCTCAAGGAAAGCCAGCCAGCAGAGACGGAGAGAGCAGCCCAATTTGCCGAAGAGCGCTCTTCCAGTGTTTGCGAAAATCCTCTTGGCCCCGCCTAGCACGCCAAGACGCACTCGACACCTCCGACCTGCGGAGGGGATTACCGGGTAGACGCACCGAACGAAAACGAGGAAAGAGGAGGGAAGAGAGAGAGAAGGAGATTCTCGATGATGGGAAGGAAAGGTTGGGGTAAAGTGCAGCGCAGTAACTGTGGGAAGAGGACGGCGGGAACCGACGGTGGGGAGTGCGTGGAGAGGGCGATCCAGACACTGCAGGAAGAGGGAGGAGGAGGAGAGGCAGCTCGACGACGCCGAACAAACACATTGCACGCCAGGCACGAACGCCGCGGGCGCGCGCGCAGCCGACGCTGCTGATCAGATCAGTGGGCGTACTACGTCGAGGACGCGAGGCACCGCACACCTCGGGGCGACGACGACGACGACGAAACACGGAGCCGGATTTGAGTCACGCCTGCCACACGGCGTCGGTGGGCGCGCGCGTGCTTGCGGAGGAAGGTCGCCACTCGATTCCGCTCACGTCATACTCGACGCTTCCATAACTGTTGCGCGCGTGTTTGCGTGTGCATGTATGTACGGTGTAAACGATGACGCGGAAGTGTGCAGCTGTTGCGCACACGGACGAGGCACGGCGTTAACGGATTTAACGTTCGACTCCGTGGTAGCGACTACCTAATAGTACACAAGTAATGAATTAGTAGAATTAGTAATCAGCAATGAAAAGTAATGAATTCAAGTGCTCGACGCAGGGTACAGAAGAAAATCTAGTTTTCTTTCTTTTTTTAACGGCGATGTAGTTGGAAAATAAACAGACAGACAGAAAGAAAAGAGCATTAATGCAATAAAGGGTCTCTTTTGTATATAATATAGTAAATAATAGTCACCCAAGACCTTGTACGTTAACCGCAAGATGATGGGAGTGATCGCGTCCTTAGCTTAGCCAGTACTTGCCGATTGGTTGTAAATGAGACTTGATTGCTCTAAGACGATCAAAAGCCTTCGGGAGATAGAGGAAAAGAGGCATAATATAAAGTGCCCTTATTATTAAATAAAGAAAAGAAAGAAAGAAAAAAGAAGGACGTAATGAGGCATCGTGTCTTGAAGAGCCTCAAATGTGACAATTAAGGCCCAAGGCGCCAATAACAATGCACGCCTTGTGTGCATGCAGCACACAAAACTCGATATGAGTGATACAACTTTCCGCTCTCCTCCCTCCTCCCCTACCGCCCCCGAATCACCTCCGCAAGTGCAACGGTCGAAAAATGTTCGAGAATGCTGCCACGAAAGGAGCTAAGTGCTCCAACCTTGCCCGCTTTCGGCTTATATCGTCATATAAACATACAATCGGTGAATACAAGCAAAACAATAACCTATAACATACATTTCTATATTCAGCTACATTCAGGTGCACTAATTGGTCGCAGAGAAGTAACCACGATTTTTCAAAGGGACGATAGGCGGTGCACACAATCCACTCAACATTCTCGTACAGGTGCTGCATAATGCATACAACACTGCCACGGGCTTCACACGCACGCACGCACGCACGCACGCACAACGTTCGCTAGGTTGCTCAGGATGCGCAACTGCGCACTTCGCAAGAAACCAGCAATACAAGTCAGTTTCTGCGGAAACAGCCGAACAAAGTCGCGCAGCCAGGTGACCGTCTTATACAACAAACTGCGGCAGTTAAAACGGCAGTCAAAGGCAACCGTGCTTGGTTCACATACGAACTGCGACAAGAATGCCGGCCAGGAACTTGACAAACACACTATAGCGCCTTGCGCTGCCTTGCTCCGAACAATGGGAACAAAGTTTCACACAGACAAAAACGTGCACGAGCGCAGAACTAAAAGTTGTGTACAAGCGAAGCACTGGCACAGGCAACACTGGCCGCGCTCTGTAGGACGCAACACAACACTTACCTTAAAATAATACTATAACAATAATACAAAAAAGAAGGCAGGAGAACGAAAGCGGCCGCGTGCTCCACTCAAGCGTCTCTCGCGGGAGGAGGATCCCGAGCGGACCGCGCGGCAAAGACACCGCGAACAGCAGACAAGGAGCGACGGAGCGCGAGACCAACGATGAGAAGAGAAGGACCGGAGAGAGCGAAGGGGGGTGCGGCGAGTTTTCTTTCCGGCCAGTTGACCATCGCAGCGGTCTCGGCGCCGGAGCGCAGACCCAGGGGGGGAGGGAGGACTCGGTCGCGGCAGCGGCGGGCGACGATCCCTAGCCCCATATACGTATACGCGGCACTCTTTCCCGCCACGCCCTGCGTCGAGGGTTCTCCGCGTATTCCAGCCCACAATCCGGATAAAGGTAGAGAGGAGCATGATGCGCGCTCGAGCGAGAGGAGACTCCGAAGGAAACGTGGAGGGACAAAGAAAAAAAAAACAAAATGTAGAGGACAAATAACGAAGAAAACAAGGAAACGCAAGAATGTGGTGTCCGCGATTCCCCCCGCCTCCCCTCCTAGCTCCCTCTTTACACCGGGCTCAGAGCCGTGGCAAAATGCGAGTGGCCGATATTGCGGGCCGTTTATTTCGGCGCCAGAGGCGCTCCTCCCTCACTTTCACTCCCGCCCTTCCTCGACCGATCCCGGTCACTTGCTTTTCCCTCCCCCCTCCCCTTTTCGGAGCCCGCTTTTCCAGCCTATATCCGAAACCTTGTCGTGGCCAGCGCCTTGTTTCAGACCTAGTTGGAAGCGTGCAGATTTCCCCCGTCTTTCTTTCCTTCTTTCTCAAGCCGTGCTTTCCAGATTGACCTCCTTTCCTAGGGAAGTATTCCCTTCTCCTTCTCCCCCCCCCTCCCTTGAGATGCGGCAGTGGATTGCGCGATTAGGAAAGAAGGGCTCGCCGACGGTTCTGAGACGGCGATTCCCTCAAAATCGTACGGAGCCATGCGCAAGTCAGGGAGAGCTCATCTAGCTATAGGCGCGCCAGTGATGACGAAGGGTAACGCTATTAAATTGCTCGGCAAAATGCTCTCGCTCCGAGGCGTATGCAAGGAGCGAAAGAAAACGAGAATGGGAGAAATGGGGGTCGGCCCGAAAGTGCGTTGAAGTTGCAAGCTTGCCAGAGAACTCGTTAGTTGGAGCCTGGTTATAAAAAGCATTGCTCTTATTTCTTTCTCCGTTCCTCTCTTTGATGAGAGTAACAGAGAAAGGAATACTGGGCTCTAATGACGAGCATCAAGGTGGTGTATAGGGACGGTGAAGATTCGAAAATCACGGAAACGAGAGGAAAATGTAACTCGCACTTGTAGCTAGTAAGAGCTCGTCTTCATTCTAATACAGTCTTTTTTTCTAATCACCGTCTTTCCACAGAGGACTTCACAGAGCCAGATTCAGGGAACCGAAAACGGTGGACTCTATACGCGGGATCGCTCCAACGGACCCGCTGGCGACGTTGCCAGAAGACGGGTGCGAAAGGGCGAGCAGGCGACACGAAAGCTTTGGGTATATATACATATTAAATGACCTTAAGCGCAGGCGCAAGCTCTGCCCGCTTTCTCGAAGGTACGCGCCCCCCATTATGCATACTTAATTTCTTCCCCGACAAAAACGCCAAAACTGCGGCGAGCAAGCTCGTGTAGATTGTAGCTCTGAAATATTCCGTGGATGCACAGCACCCAGCAGATTAAGTTTCGACGCATCGGAGCTTTTAGCCTGCTGCACGTACGTACGTACCTATTAAGACAGTGCGAGGAAGAAAAAAAAAGAAAGCATAGTAAAGGTATTATTTCACGCCTCTGAATTTCAGCCCACGACTATATCTGAATACTTGGACAGGATGTCCAAGTATTCTAAATGTCCAAGTGGATGTCCAAGTAAGTACTAAATGTTTTAGCGGGCAGGCACTGCTTTGAGGCCTCAAACTAACTTTGCGGAAGAAGGCCGGTGTAACCCAGCAGAGACTTCATTCTCACCCAAGTGGCCTACAATTATATGTATATATATCCAAGTTAGTGGACGGGTTGATAGTCGTCGCCGTAGCCCAATCGGCAGTGCAATGCACGCAGGTTGTGAGTTCGGCTCCCACCGGCAACAAGCTATCTTTTCATCCACTTTAGTCCCCCCCCCCCCCCCCCTCTTCATTATTTCCTACATTTCAATTTCAGCCCCAGCTGATTTCCCCGATGCTTTCTTTGACTTTATTGTCTACTGGCTTTATGTTCATGACTAACAAAATCCGGCTCCCCGGTTCTCCTTCTCTCATACACACACACACATAAGATATATATATATGTTAGAACTATCGCTCGAAGTAAGCGATCGAGAATACTGGCCCAGCGAGCGGCATACGTTGCGCCCTACATTTCGGCTGAGTCGCCTTCTACGTAGTTCCAAAATACACATGCGCGCCCGCTCCTACAACACCCAACACCCGGCACTCGACCTCACTCACCACGCACTTCGCGCCTCGGCAGGAGACTGACGCAGATGCCTAGCATCGCCAGGTCCGAGGAGAGCTTAGAACCACGCCTCAAACGCGCCTCGGCCGCGCTGTCCTAAGAGCGCACGCACGCACGCACGCACACGCACACGCACGCACACACACACACACACACACACACACACACACACACACACACACGCACGCACGCACGCACACACGCACACACCATTCGGCAAAGAGCGGTCATCCTTGCGCTCCCCCCCCCCCCCCCCACCGCTGTTCAAACCGCACCACGCGGAGGCAAGAGCGCGAACGGTCGCGCCAAACACGAACCCCGCAGAACTGAGTCGAGCACCTCTCGACAGGCGCGCGTCCGAGCGAGCTCGCCGCGTAATTACGAATGCACCCGCGCCCGGGGCTTCGCCACAGCTGTTGCGTGCACTATACGTCCGGAGCTGCGGACGGCTCCGGCCAATTCAATTATAAGTCAGCTGGCGCACAACCGCGACTGTGCTGGACAGTGCACGTGACCTTTTTAGGAGGCAGCCTGCCACGTTCCTCCCTCTGTACAAGTACATAGTTCACGATGATATATACCTGCACGCCAGAGTCGACCGCGAGAGTGTGAAATCGTCTTGCGTAAGCCACGCGAGACGCGGCAAATATAAACCAAGCTAGCACGCTTCCCGTAGCAGATGCAACGGCTTACGTGCACCTTTCGTACGCGTTCCTCCGCTGTACTGCACGGAAAAAAATTACGGGGAGCAAACAAGGCACGCTGCTGGCGCACTTACGGGTGACCTGCTACCTTCGACAGATTCTGGAAGCGATATAAACAGTCCCTCCTCCGATACATTCCCAGAACAGCATGCACGCTTGCTTTGAGAGACGCAGAACGAGGGCAAGGGTGTGCGGATGAAGAACACACACCGTGCCAAGAAAGGGTGTCCCGCCGCGGTGGCGTCACGCTGCGAGGACCCGACAAGAGGTCGCCACGACGCGCAGTCCGTGGATGCCCAGAGAGGCACTGTGGGCGCCCGAGGCTGGCGGCGACAACCGCTCGAGCGAGGCCCACCGCTGTGCTGTTACCGCAACCGTGCGGAAGAGACCGAAGAATAATGCCGAAGGCCCTGCGAGCGCTCGTTCTCACCAGGAAAGTTCGTGGGAGGCGAGGCTATACTGAATGGTCTGTTTACTTCTCTTGACCTCGACCCTGATCCTGAGCTGCTGCTGCAGCTGCAGCGTTAATGAACGGAAACTGCCAGTCGAAGCAGGGACGAGTACAAACACGGTTCCACGCTCCGGTCACGGTGCTGAGCGGAGAATTGCGTATACGCGGAGCGGGCTATTCGGCGCACGCGCGCCGCCCCCGTTTTGTGTAGTTTGTAAAAGGGGACCGCTCCACGCAATGCCCACTGAAGTGGAGTTAAAGCGTTGATATGGAAATTGCCTGCACGCTGCGACCAATCATTGAGGCGGCAGAGATCGTGGCGTTGAACGCTGTGTTTCCATGCTAGAAGTTCACAAATGAAAGAAAGAAAGAAAGAAAGAAAGAAAGAAAGAAAGAAAGAAAGAAAGAAAGAAAGAAAGAAAGAAAGAAAGAAAGAAAGAAAGAAAGAAAGTTAAACGAAACGTTGTCAGGCTTCATACCAACACAATACGGCATAGCGTTTCCCCTACAGCCCCACCATTATTTTTTTCTCTCTCTTTCTTTCGTTAGCAGCATGAAACTCACTTCAACGCTCAAACTAACAATAAAAAGGAACAGTATGCTAACCTACGTTATCAAATTACAATTCGGCAATATCAAAGCGGCCATTCTTGCCGTGTGAGGAGGCTCCGTAAGCGAGAAAATAAAAAAATAAAAAACACGCGAACGATGAGCCGGCACGCCGCCCTGAAGCTCCCTCAGAATTTTGGCAAATCGAGTCTGGGTTCTCTCTGATCGGCGAAGAAGGGGTGCACTGCATTTTAAAGAAACTAAAGGATTAACCTCGCAAATATCAGAACTGGTCACACGTAAAAACGGCAGACATACGAGAAGACACGTTGAAAGACCGTGACGTCACACTCACACCGCGACGATGAAATTTCGGCGCGAAATTCAAGATGGGCAAGCTTGGCCTCCATTTTTTTTTTATCCAGTACTAATAACTTTAATTTCGTCGAACGGATGAGGTTATTGTATCGAAAACAATTTGCCGATTTCAGTTTCTTAGGCGTCCCTTTATGAGAAACCAAAGCACGACCACCGTAAAAAGCACTTTCACCGAAAACCGTAAGTTCGGGCTATCTCTACGCTTAAAGAAAACGTTCCCACGCTGCCTTCTACTCTCTATAAAACTCTTTTCGCTGCGCTTTCGTCCACATTGCAGAGAGAAACGCGCGACAACTGCGTCTGAAATCCAAGCTCGGGACCCGAAGAGCGACACTCGCTAAAAGCACCCCAACCTCTCCGGCCACCCTCCGCGACCTCGGCTCCAAGCGCAGCAGCCGAGAGAGAACTGCCCGGCGACGCGCGTCCATACGGGTGCACCACGAACAAGCGTACACAGCTGTCGGGTCCACTTTTGGCCAGCATAAATCTCTCCGCCCGGAGGCCCCCGTCGCCGTCCCTCTACACGCGCGCAAGGGGGATGTCAGAAGCCAGGGAGGCGCGTAAAAGCTCGATTCGCTGCGATCCGCTTCACTTTTGCGCCTCTTCTTCTTCTTCGTCTTTTTTTTTTGCGTTACTTACCCGAGAATTTCGCTCGCGTCGCCGCGTCGCCCGCCGGCCACCGCTGCCGGCGCCAAGCGCGGAAGCGGCGAATTCGCTCGCTCGGCCGCGAGACAGATGCGCGCGCCCTGCGCTGCAACTCCCCAATTGCGTGCAGTGCGGCAAAGAGTTGCGCGCAGCGCTGGCCAATCGGAAGAGGGAACCAGAAGAAGCGTCATTGCACTGTCCGCCTAAGGCGCGGCGGCGCCCGACTATCGAATGCACGCTTCACCAAAGCATTATAGTATAGCGCGCAACGGGCCGAGCCACCTTCCCTCAGTCTGCGTAACGCGCAGTCGGCTTTCGTTACCGATTGGCCAACGGGAGCTCTAGCAGTCGCTGCACTGCCCAGACTCGGTGAGAGACATGGTGACAAGCAGCGAGGCCAGGAAAGCGAGTTAAGCTTGCAGCGATGCAAGAAGGCGGCGACCAACGCCAGCGAAAAGTCCACAAGACGCGCGTACATAGTTGTAGTATAGTATTGCGGGAGAGGGGCAGCCAGCGGCACACGCGCATGCACGCGCAGCTATGAATAAAAGATGGAAGTGCGCGGTCGCCCGACTCATCGTCCGGGACGGCGGAGAGAGAGAGCCCCGGATGGGGGGGGGGGGGGGGGGGGGGGGCGGTGGCGTCGAGGGTCGCGCACCGCGGCGGCGGCGGCGCTGTCGGCAATTAACGCCCTCGCGCGAAGGCAGGCGGCGACGCCAGAGACGCGCGTGCGTGAGAACGGTCGATTATCGTTCGGTAATGGGAGTAAGCACTGCGCCAGCCGTGATTGCAACCGCGGGGCTGTATAGAGTGAAGGCGCCAATACGGAAAGCGCGACTGTATACAGGGTACATGTGGAGTCGGTCGTTTACGCATACACACGCACGTGAGCTTAAAACAACGGCTCATGGAGTACCCGCTTACTCCGTGTATATGCGCCTGTTTTCGATATAGAGAAACCAAATCCGTACGACCACGATAGCGATTCGATCGGTTCGCCTGGTTAAAGCGGACACGAGACTAAAGCCTGATTACGGTCGCGGCCACATTTCTTATGCATCACTCCAACAATGTTCGATGTCGAAAATACACACTATATAGTATGTGTAGGAAACGTCTACATTGTATACTAGCGGACACATACAGGGACGAGAAGAGAACGATACAAAGTATACGTGTCATCCGGGCGTGTCGAATTCCGCTATGACAATTTGTGCGGCGTAAAAAAATATATTATTGAAGCTCGTTATCCTCACTGCGTAAACGTTACGCGTCTCGCGCAGCTGCTTCTCTCGCAAATATAGATCCGGTGTTTCAGAGATCTCAGCTCGCTCGCTGTGCAACGCCTCCACGAAGGTGATCTCACTCGCGAGAGCCGAATTCGTGCCATCAGCGCTCCCGGCCACCCAGCAAAGCTGGCGAATAATTAAAGGCCCGGGCAGCTTAAACATGCAGCCGACAAGGCCGCGACAGAGGGCGGAGGAACAAAACGCGCCCGCAAAGAAAACCACGAGCGCAATACTCGGACGACACACTGACGCTGACATTTAATCGATACTGCGTGCGAATCGTTGAACTGTCACTCACAGAAAGCCGCGCTTACACCGGGTGCATGTTCCAGCGAACAGGTTGAAAAAAATTTTTTAAAGGTTACCTGTGTCAGATATCACAATTCTAGTGCATGAGCTGGTCTACTCGCAGAGGCGGACATGCGGAAAAATTTGAAGTGCACAATCAACAAATTAACAAGATTCCACTAATTAAGCTTTAAACTAATTACCTCATGGCACTGCAAAGCATTTCTGCGCAAAGTCCGGGAATTAATACCTCGAAGCTGGCGTCATCCAGAGAATTCGTTCCAAGTGGATCCGCCTTGCGAACTACACGGCTAGAATTTGTAAATTGCAATATGGGCGACACCGTGACTAGTTAGAAACCTAATTAGTTAATTTTCGTTAATAATTCGAATATGAACTAAAAATGTATGCATGTCCGCCTCTTCGAGTATACCAGCTCATGCACGAAAATTGTGACATCTGCCACAGGCAACCTTTAAGAATTTTTGAAAGTGTTCGCTGAAACACACTGTATATATGTGTTGCTTAAATATCAAAGCAAGAAAAACAGCAGGCGCTGCCTCGACGGGGCCACTGGCGTTCAATTGGCCGCCCGTGCGATGAGAACGACAGTGACAGCTGAAAGAGACGAGCCCGAAAGCTAGCAAAACCTTTCAGTGGTTATATGCGAAGGGGCTGCCCGCTTAAATTATTTTAAAAAGAAAAGAAGCTATCTAAGACACCAATTAAGTTTGCCTGCACGCAGCTATAAGCTTGGCTTCTCGCGCACTGTTCGCAGAAATTAAAGGTCGCACGTGTGCTCAGTGCACATGGTATACACACGGCACGAATCTCATTTCGTTCCGATACCATGAATTAAACAACGGCAATTGCCAGACAGGGTGCACTAAGTCAAGGCGAAACTATAGAACGCAACAGTCACAAGATGGTTCTATATAGATTGTCATAAGAATCTGGGAAACTGCGGTGTTTCGCGCGGCACATGGTCTCGGTCTCTGTGACGCGAGAACCTTATTTTATAACAGCGAGACTACGTGTGCCAGTTGCCCTCAGGCGCGAGGCATGCAGGTCCGGGATTAGGACAGAGTTGACCCAAAGCACGACACTGGCAGCCTCTTACGACTTTACCAAGCACATTCAGCAAGAGGTGATCAAGCTTGTGCACGGACTCCCATATCGTACATTTGTTCTGAGCATCATCAGTGGATGCCTCCCTCACTAACAGGCGCGAGTGTACAAACGCAAAACAAGGTTACATTTGCGGCCTCGCAGGTTTCAGAAACGAAGCAACAGTCAACCTAGCGTCGCGTCAAACACACGGACTGAGGTCTATCTATGCGCACAGCGACATCTCTGGAGCCTCGGCTGGCCCTCCGTCGTACGAGTCACGAAAGTGAAGCGCCTCCATCACACATTTTCGTGAGCGTTTGTCGGAGGCATTAGGGACATACAGCGTTACATCGAGCTTGAATAAACACATTGTCGCAAGCAAATCTTTAATGTGGCGTAGATATCATGTTAACAGCAGAAGCGTGTAAGTGGAAAATAAAAACAACAGAATGAAATAGAGGCAACGTAGTTGGGCAACTTCCGCGATTTCAACGGCAGTTTCGCCTCGCCCTGCTAATAGCCTGCTTGACCTTCACCTTCAAGTTGCCGTGCATCGTGCAAACTTCGTGCTACATCGTGCAATACACGGAAGAGCTCTAATACAGTACATAGGCTTCATTAGAACGAGGAACTGCACCTCCCGCAGGTATACAGCATTCCGAAGCAAGGCAGAAAAACTACGTGATCCACACACACACACAACAACAACAAAATTGTTTAGATGAACGCCAAGTTGTTTGTCGTCGAAGATGTTTCATGTATAATAAGCGGCTACGACCTCCCATATATATGAGGGTCTCGTATGGATCTTATCTCGGCCAATTAATTGCAGCCAGTCAACCGCGGACGAGGAGCCCCAGTACACCTCTCCACTTTAGTTTGACTAGCAACAATTAAGGCGCGTGCGCTGCGGGTGCTGCGAAGCGCGAGCGTTTCCAATAGGAGAGAGAGAGAGAGAGAGAGAGAGAGAGAGAGAGAGAGAGGAGCCGATTCCCGAATGCATCTGAAGCAGCGCAGTCACAGAGAAAGAATAGCGCGCAGCCTTTTGCGCAGTGTGCCTCCCGCAGCGGCCACGCAGCTTCTCGGGCCCCGCAGCACCGCCAGCGAAGCAGAAAGAAGACAACAACCGACGGCACTCGATGCAAACAGCGTCTGTTTGCAACCATGGCTCGCAGGGGCGGCGGCGTCAGCAAGGACACTCCCGATGCCGGGAGCCAGCGCGACAGTGCCGTTACGTCGTGAGAAATAGGCCAGGCGAAGGAAGTGCTTGTTTATGGCTCACACATGCATAAAGTGCCAATCAGTCGTCGGACTCTATACGACCAACGGCACATGACAACTCTACACGACTTTGGCGCGAAAGCATTCGACGGCTTCAGACGAGTGAACCGCCACGAGCGTGAACGTACGAATAACACCTCGGCTTATTTAATGCGCGCGTGCTATGCAAAACGCGACTTAATATATGCGTGACGGAAACCAAGCGAAAATAGAAAAAAAAGGAAACACGTCTGTACTGCCATTAACATGGGATACGGCGTATATATACATACACGATGCTCACGTTGTAATGCAAAGAAGTAAGGAGCACGCTTCGCGCTGAATATTCATATATAGCGCGGACGAGGGCGCGAGTATGTCCTCATACTCAGTCGGAAACCTTGAGCGCACGGTTGGCGGCGATCAGCGGAATGACCCCTATGACGTCACGTCCAGCGCAGAGGCGCACATAAAGGCACGCACGCATGGAGTGGGCGGCCAATCAAAGGCGCCAGAGGTCATGCACCATGTTCGCATGCGACGTGCGGCGTGACGGTATATACCGTATGCTGCATGGTGCCTACTGCTGTACATACACTGTGGAGGTGCGCGGGTGGCCAAGACGGTTGCGGAAGCACGTCGGCGGCGGGAGCCGATTATCGCACTCGCTGATCACGAGGAAACGAGCGAAAGCGCACGAAAAAAATTAGGCGGCCATGAATTCCTTATCAAGCGCGGCGATTGGGGAACGGGGGGAAGGGGGGTGCGTTTATTCCAGCACACAGCGCTCAGTGCCCCGAGGCAATGGACTATAAATGCCGCGCACGTTCACGCCCAAGCGTCCAGGATTTCCCGCGCAGTAATTCGCCGGAACAGCAAGCGCGGCCTTAATTTTGCCTCAGTCGTGCCATTCTCTGCAGCCTGTAACAGAATTCGCACCAGTTTTCGCGGAGGAATAAAGAAGATAATCAGCGATTTTCAAGGACCAGACAAAGACTTTTCAATGATTAAAGCGTCGTGATGCCGGAGAGCTTGAACACAATACACTGCATCCAAAAACCAGCAAGTTCATTTTTTTCTTTTCTTTTATTGCATACAAAACGAAAAAAAACAAGAAAAAACAAAGAGGGATTCGCAAAGGCTTTCTTGTACAAACCATCACCAGCCACCGCAAAAAATTTAACGACGCCCTGCTGTTTCATCCCTTGGATGTTCAATACCAAGGGATAATCGTAACCAAAGAGAGATATAAACGTGTTAAACAACCAAGCAAGCATGACGGTTTCCTACAACAAAGGTGCTAATCGTATGGGATTGGCTTGACTTTTGGCTCGCGTAAACTTCACGCATGGACTGATATACAAATGAAATCCAGCTTAGCAAGATCAAAAGCTTAGCAAAAATGCAGAAATTCGAGAATTTACAACACTCCGTGAAACTTGAGGGCTCGAAAACGACAGTTTCACATTTTACGGTTTTCTAAGAGTTTAGGGTCGTAACGAATCCTGCGGTTTACAAGTGCTCGTACTATATTAGAATAAACAAAACTGAACCTTAATTCACAGGCGCCAAGTCACAAAACTACAGGTGGTGTGATTAAATTAGGTAATTTTGTAGGCATAAGAAACTGGCAGACTGGGCGCAAAAAAATTGGTGTTTGGAGATCGCTGGGAGAGGCCTTATAGTACTGTTGTGGACATAAAGAAAAGGCTGATTAAGATGGCAATAATGATGATAATGATGACTGTCCTCAGGTGTCGCGGCAGTTTATCGTTTTGTTTCCCAAGAAGCTCCTTCTCCCCATCTCGTTTTACTCCTACAGCCACGGACAGACGTATGCATGCGGCAAACAAAACACAGTCCGGCTCAGTACCGGTTTCCGAGTCATTAATTTCCATTTCTTAGCGTGATCGGTAATCCCTATTATTGCGTTAAGGGGGGCGCTCGATACAAACGGTGGTACAACGAAGCGGGGTCCGGGAATGCATAAGTAAACTGCGTGCGACCTCTCCAGCAATCTGCAAACCAAAGCGAGCTGCTAGGAATTGGCAGCACCGTGGGTTAAGATAAAGATGTCGAAGAACAGGCTCGGAGGATCGAGGCACCAGTGCCTAAGGAGGGTGTCGCGATCGGTTAGGGCACACACTCGTGGTTAGCGATTGTTTGCGTTGCCAAATAACTGGCACCAGAGATAAGGGTAACGTAAAGGAAGTCTGGAGAGCTCGCGAATAAATTCCGATAAGCAGCCCACAACGTGGCCGCAGATTAGCCCGTTCATAATTAACAGTTAGTTGCTTGTGATTTCCTTCGTGCTCGACGCACACGCGTGGGCCCCTTCACCTGACCTACGCTATGATGAAGAAAAAAAAAGTGAGAGGGAAAATCCCTCCCTTGAATTATAGATTGCGGTGCAGTGTTCGGGACATTAACGATGCGCAAAAAGGGCCCTTTTTTTTCCTTTGCTTTTCTGTTGTCATAAAGCCCCACCAATAAAAAAAATGCGAACGTTGACTTTCATAGCGGTTGATATTTGCAGGGTACACTACGGCTATACATTTTAGGCGTACCCGCCGTGGTTGCTCAGTGGCTATGGTGTTGGGCTGCTGAGCACGAGGTCGCGGGATCGAATCCCGGCCACGGCGGCCGCATTTCGATGGGGGCGAAATGCGAAAATACCCGTGTGCTTAGATTTAGGTGCACGTTAAAGAACCCCAGGTGGTCAAAATTTCCGGAGTCCTCCACTACGGCGTGCCTCATAATCAGAAAGTGGTTTTGGCACATAAAACCCCAAATATTATTATTATTATATTTTAGGCGTCAATGTCTCCACGACCGCGTTGACCGAAGAACCTCCGTCATGCTATTTTCTTCTTCTTTAGTACGCGAAAAACAAGCAAACGAGCGAAACACTGGTAAACGCCAAAGAGATAATTCATCACTTGATTATCATTAGTGTGTCTCATCCCCCACTTCCCAAATTTTGCGAATGAATAACACTCACGACTATCGCAGACCACACCTGAACAACATTGTACGGCTGCACAATAAATATAGCACGTATATATAAAACAGGCCACCACGGGGTACTCCCGTGACCATCAATTTAGCGCGTACAGCGAGCCACCCGGCCATGACTGACAAGGGAGGTAGCGCAAACGTCTCGGCTCGGCTCGCAAGCAGGACTACGTATCCGCTACCAACGTTAATCCGCTACGAGGAAAGTATTCACTTCTGTACTAAACAGGTCAGAATATGCGTTTCAATAACAGCGACTCCAGCTTGAGTGCAATTATTTGTAGCGATTTAATATATATAATTTCCTTTTGCGGAAATGCATCACCTCATGATGGCACATTTTCCCGGACCGAAAACAAATGCTAACTAAAGTAAGTCAAATCGAGATGCCTGAAAATGCTCCTATATAGTCGCTTTAATAGTTTTGCGCGGATCGCACGCAGCGTTGCAAGTATACGTACAATCAACAGAACTAATGTTTGAATGCGTATTGAAGAACCACCACTCTTGAGTATATATACACGCATTAGTACACACAACGGCACATTGCTGCGCGATACCGAGTTGCGTAACGTCCGATCGCACTCGTGGAACGCGATGTCTACAATCGCTCCCACCGACCGCGACGTGCTGCAAAATGACGCTTGGCATTTACGACACACCCGTGACAACAGCGACACAAAGAAAAGCAAGCCAACTAACGAGCACGTACATACGTGCATATATTTACAGGCCACAAGGCGAAAAGTGCAGGTGCAGCACGTGTACATTCCGAACATCGTCTTCGCTAAGCGCTTGAAGCTTCACCAAGCGCGACAAACGCATTGCGTACAGTAGTTAATTAGGCAGAACGGGAATTCTCGAGGCCGACGTGAAAAGGCGCAAACTTGTAGGTAAACCGGGAACGTGAATCGATTTTCAACAGCGCCGTGCATACGTAATATACACCGGGGACGGGTCCGCGCCGTTCGTAATGGGCAGCACACCGCGAGCGTTCGCCTATAAAATGACAAAGAAATTAGCAAACCAACGAAAACAACAACAAACCGCTGTTTCGACGTGCGACGCACAAGGGGAGGGGGGGTGGGGGGTGGGGAGGGTTGGAAGCCATTAAGAGCCACCGACGGCGGTAATACAGAGACGCAACGGCCGGCTTTGCGCAAGCCGCCACCGCGGGCTTGCGTCGCTCGCGAATCCGCCTAATCAAAGGCAGCATGAAGCCCGGGCAGCGAACAGTCTGCACCGCGTTGCTATAGCCGTTGTCTCGCGATACGCGGTTGCGGTGGATGGGCTTCGAGCCACGTTTAATTAATGTGGAGGCATGTACAAAGAACGCGCCGAGCCGTATACGCTCACTGATGCCACCGTTGGACTTCTCGTGGGCTACACCGCTATCCGTGAAGAGCGGCAAAGATTTTAGGCCACCATAATGGAGGGTACGCGCTGAGAAAGAATCGGGAGAAGACGGCACTTTAAGACACGAAGCGAGGCTCAAGCCTGAGGAGTTATAGACCGGAGTTCGCTGCATGTATACCACCTGTGCATGCGGGCGTACGAATGAATGAATGAATGAATGAATGAATGAATGAATGAATGAATGAATGAATGAATGAATGAATGAATGAATGAATGAATGAATGAATGATAGGTACATTCGTGCGCACGAACAGTGTGAACGAACGAATTAACGGGTTCAGCGGTCCCGAGCCTACACCAAAGGCTATGAGGAGGGTCTCCAGCAAAGACTCCGGATTAATTTAGACCAGCTACCGTTTTCTAACGTGCATCCAAAGGCTCGGCACACTACTAACATTTCTTAGGTCTGTGTTTTCCTACTGCCCCCTTCAGAACGGGGCATCACCGCCGGGAACATTAAAAAAAATAATAATAAATAAACCACTTGCCCGGGTGTCACGCGCACACGATTCGGCAAAAGCGCCTCCAGCAACAACCGTGAATTAACGGCGAAGGCACGCAGGGCACGCTCAACCATTGCGCGTATTGCAGTTAGGCACGCGTTGATTTGCGAAAGCGAGCGGCAAAACACGTGCCTTTAGCAAATATGCGAGCGCAGACTGGGTACACGCCCCTCAGAACTACGCGCGTTTAAAAAAAATGAAAAGCGTTACTTCAGTTCTCGTTTAACGCTTCTATCACTCGCATCAATGCACAAAGCGAACGCGCACGCCTTATCAGGGAGCACCGCGGTATATGGTTAACGTCGTAAAACGTTTTTGAATAGAACGCGTTAGAAGCTTGAGTAACAGTACGTTCGGTTGAGGGAGCAAGCTGAGCAGACATTTACGTTCTCGCACCTAGTCTTGCTTCTTTCATAATAAAAAAATTATAATAATAAACTATCGGGTTTAACGTACTGAAACAGCAACAGCAGGTTTTGACTCCCGGGGGATGCCTTAGTGAATGGCGCCGCATTAACTTTGATAAGCTGAGCTTCTTTAACGCGTGCACCCAGTCTATAAAAAGTACGAGTACACGAGCATTTTTGTGTGCGGAATGCGGTCGCCGCGGCCGCGGTAACCGAACCTCCGACCTCGTGCTTAGCAACAACCTATAACGCCAACTTATGGACTTAGCGCCAAAGCAACCGAGCCTATCTGACCGGTGCCCTTCAACACAATTTGATTACGTTTGGCCCCTTTGCAAAGGCAAAATTGGGTCTCGCGGTCAAAACAGGCTTGAGTGACACATGTAATCAAGTGTGAGATAAGAAAAAAGAAATAAAGGAAGAAAGAGCGCTCTTCGGGAAGCCAAAAAATAGCACCTCTCCCCACGTGTTCGCGCCGTATCGCGCTTAGGATCGCGCCGAGTGCAACGTCGACACGGGTCGAAGGGCACGGCACGCACGTGAAACGCGCACGCCGCAGTGGACGCGGCGCCGCAACAAAAGGTGCTGCGAAGTGAACGCGGTGGGCGGAAACGCGCCCTCGGGAACAAGGTGGCGTCGGCATCGAACGGCACGTAAATGCATCGACGTAATTGGGGACGCCTGAACGCATTTCGCGGACGCCCTCTTCGCTCCACGCTTTATCGCGTTCCGGCAGGCCACCCGAGGACCCGGTACTGCCGCGTGCAAAAACAAAGTTCGCAATAGGGGGTCAGAAAATTTGGTTGCGGGAGTTCATAGTGTTCCTTTACTTTTTCTATTTTAGCTTCGGTAGGACATTAGGCAGTATAGTGGCAAGAGCTTGGTGGCGCAACTATACCGCCCTGTTCCAAAGGGGACGCTCATAACATCCTTCCATACATCCATCCAACCAGCCATGCGTGCTTGGTGACCCGGCGCGAGAAAGTATCGTTGAGGGAAAAAAAAGGAAATAATAATAAAATAAAAAAGGAAATATACGTACGTGTGCTAATAACAGCCGCATTAAAAATTTAAATATACCGACAGTTGCCTTACATTGTCGGACACGTTTGCTGGGACAGAAGATTGGAACACACTTCTTCCGATGGTAAGCCCACGCGAGGAGAAGCTTATAACAGTGAAGAAGGGAGCCGATGCGAGATTCTTGAACATTTATTAACATATATTTTCATAAAAAAAAAAGCTGCCGTCTGCTTTAGATTGCGAGCATAGCATAACGGTACATACAGAACATATATCACAGTTCACAGCGTTATATTTTACTGTATACCGGAACTAGACGATCCGCCCCTTTCACCTTTTCTTCCCTTTTCTGTTCTCACGATTTTCATCTCCGTTGAACCGAATTCCGCTTATACACAGCCACGAGAAATTCAGTAAGCTTTTCCCTTGCGCCTAGCTTGCCATATAGCTACCCAAGATGGCCGCCCTGACCTATAAGAAGCGCTTTTGAAGCTGCAGGAGGTGCGTTTTTAAAGGATCGGCGGTTCAATTAAGGAAAGGAGCGACAGGGGTATGGTGTCTACTGACGCCTTTATATTCTTTTCTAGCCCAAGGCCCGTCATCTTAGCAAGGTCAGATGAGATGTGGGGAAAAATGATAACTCATCCCCTACCAAGAGCAGGGGTGCAAGCGGAGCTCGGGATCCGCGATTCTTCGTTGTCGTAGCGCCTTCGATTCTTCGTTATCGCAACGTTGTCGTAACCAAAGTTATTCCGAGGAATAACTTTGTAAAGAACGTGAGACAATCTATGAGCAAACTTTAGTGCAGCACAGAATGCTGCGCGCCTTCGGACAAACACCGCCGATTTGAAGAGCTGGCCACGTATACGCTTGCTCGTAAAAAAACACACGTGCGGGCTCCTCACATCGTCTATATATGCTTCTCGTATGATCGACGTCTTTGCACACTAGAGGTATGTAACAAGTTTAATAACTTTCTCATTTCCGTCTTCAAGTACGTTTAACCCTCGACACACGCCAATAACTAGTTCGATCGGCTCCCGTTCGGTGAGGTCGACAGGTGGCGCGCGCGAGACGCGGAAGAGCTCGCGCCCTCTCACTCGTCTACACACATCGTTAAATGCGCGAGTGGCGGCGGAGCAGCCTGCCACATCCCGTGCCGACAGTTCGCGCAGCTTCCTGCGCCAGTAATGAAAGTTCCGTCACGATCGAGGAAGAGGCGATCGCGCGGGTCGGGAACCTGATCGGTCGTGACGCGCGAGTCTACTTACAATTGCCGCCACGGCAACCGTGGGGGCACGGAGGCCGCGCAATTACGCAGCTACACAGCGCGCTAGTCCGCGCGTAGCACCCGAGCACGCAAATTGAAACGGGAGGTAAGTGCGTCGGAACACCTGTCAGGCGTGATTAAGGAAGAGTTCAATTTAAGGATGTGGCGCGACTGCGTATAGTATGGTCCCCATCAGGTCGCTGAACGCGTACGCGGAGTCGCGCAAATGTCGCTCGCACATGCATTATGTGCTGACGTGCGGGGTAACGAAAAAGGCGCGTCCTCGTTTAATTTGACCTGTTAGCGTGTCAATTTACGTGCGCGGGCGCCCCTGAGCTATACCCTTACCCTATGCACTGCACTGGGAGATGTTGTCAGCTGCCTATCGAAAAAAAAAAAAACCACAAGCCCCATGTCCAAAAACCTGATATGAACACACTGGTGTCCCATTAAGAGCTCGTATGTTCCCGTATAGTGTGGGGCATATTTACGGGGTTTGTTATGTAAAACCACATATGTTCCAATACATATCACATGGTGAAAGTCTCGTATCATTATATCAGCGTATGAGGATCACCTAAAATGATCCGTATGTCTGCACATACTATACGGTGAATTTGATCATACGAACGTAAAGGGGACAACGTATAAAAATCCGACTATTCCCATATAGTATGCTGTGCAAAGTCCATATAAACGTATGGGAGTATTAAAAAAAAAACACACACACACCCTCATGGTCCCACATATCGAGCAAGCAGTGCAAGTCCCACTTCATAATATACAGGGCGTTCTTTTGTTTTCAGAAAATTCCCTGTGGCACATAGCACAATTCTAACCCTTGATCCAAATTACTCAATGAGGCGGCCGTTACTTCGAGAAATCAAAATGTTTAGTTGAATGGTTCATGTAATTACGCTAATTAACATTTAATTAATCACATTCCGGCACACATTTAAATCTACAAATTGTAGCTAGTGAGTAGGCAATGCACATGATGGCATCGGTCACGAGATATGCGCCGCCAAACTTGGGGTAAAAATGGACTGCTGTCCCCCTTACCTTTTTTATGAAAACGCCGTTTTACGTAATTGCTGTTTACGTATCCGCCCCGCCCCCCTTCTCTTACGGCTCCACTTACATCCGCCGAGTAAAGTTGGAAACGTGCAGGACGACAAACTACCGCCGGCTGGGGTTGCGGTACGTTGCCAACAAAAATTTGATGCACGAGCCGTTACTGCCTTACGTCACACGCGGTGTACGTAAGACAAGGGCGCGCACGGGCGCGCACGGGCGTGAAGTCCAATACGATGCCGCAGAAAAGACGAGCACGGGGGAAAAGCGTGCAAAAAAAAAAAAAAATCAGTGGAACCGCGTTCCTTCGTCTCAACAACAGCTTCGCAGAAACCGCTGCCGCGAGTTGGGACATCCTCTTATTTATTATTTTATATTCTGAAACACACGCGCAATTTGGTGCAGCTTCCAATCATCACTTGCGCACAAGGATGACGACGCCTTGAGCACTGAAAGGCTGCGCGCACCGCGGGCCGCAAAAGTTTACGGGACTTGGGTTTCACGACGAACGCGATTTCTCTCTTTTTTTTTTTTTCCTCGGCCAAGGCACGACGCTTCCAATTTAACGGATCACTGCGCAGGTCGCAAGAACTACTACAGATACGAACTTTGAATTCGAGGGTATGCGATTCTTTACGGGAAATTTCAAGCTCCGCCCTAATCTCTTGTTCCTTGAACCTCTCACCAGGTCTGGCCATCTTGAGTTTACAAGCGTAGTGCATACAATGCGCGCCAACGATCGCGTCTGCTAAGTATTACACGCCTGCGTGCCGCGGAAAGAGCTTCAATTTCAAACCAAATCTCGTTTGCCCTTCTCCTCGCGGGAACCGCGCTCCCAGCCGGACATTCGACGTATGTCGCAGAAGTGCGCCTACGTAGATGGCAGTGCTGTGACGTCACTCGTAGTGGCATGCGACTTCGAGAATTATTTGAGGCAACAGCAGAGACTTGTTTGATCCGTTGTTTCAAAAGAAGAATTAAGAGCTTAGAGAAACAACAGAGCCTGCAAAACGAATGTTTGCGTGTCCTTGTTTTAGTTCGGGCCGTAGCAAGAGATGTACTTTTGTTTCGTCAGCTTGTTCCTACGTCGTGCAGTCGCGCGCGCACATAGCGAAACTATGTCATTTTCTAGCGTGCTCCAGCGGGCGATCACGCTCCGCGATCCACTAGCTTGCGTCTGACTCAGTGTTCGTGTAGCACTTAAAGAGGAAGCTTTAGCTCGGGTGCTCCTATCTAAATACATGTAAAAGGAGAATTAGTTTTTCGCGGCAATCACTGCACCAAATTTGGCGAGGTTTGCGGCATTCAAACGAAAAACTTAAAATCTAGTGACTCTTCGTTTCGAATTGTTGAGTTAGATCGTCAATTTTTTATTAAAAATTGGCAAAAATCAAAAATTTTCAACAAAAAAAAAACGAAACTATCAAGACGACTCACCGAGAACACTATCGTGCGCTGCGCGAGACGAGCCAAACGCGACATCTCGTGCGAGAGACCGCCATCAGAAGTGCGCCGCGCAGCAAAAATAAATAAATAAATAAATAAATAAATAAATAAATAAATAAATAAGGCTGCGCTCATGACGTATGCGTCACGCGATCCTCGAGCCCCAGTATGGAACAACGAAGGGAAGGAATTCCGCTTGCCATGGCGTGAGGGGGGCAAGTGGAGAGAGTGTTACGTTGGTGGTGACGCTCGCCTACTGAGATCATGAGTTCGCGGTACTGAAGAATGTATACCAGGGCTATTAACGAACTAATTTGAAAACTTATTGGCGTAGAAAACTCCCTAGAGGGCACGTAACAACTTATAGCGTATAACCACAAATTTGCTGCGTGGCCGGGTAAGAGGCACTTTAAACGTTAGCGGCAGGCAGCACTTGCTGCGAGGAAAGGGAGAGAGAGATACGTCTTTATGAAACATTCAGGGATGGGACAAGGTCATCTCGCTTCTAGCATGTGGAGGCAGAAGGAACACCGTATGTAGACGGAATTCAACTCACACCGACCCCGTGCCATCTGGCGATGTAGGCAGCAAAGCGCCACACGTCAAACATGTCATGAAGAAAGAGCAGACCTTTCTGGGACACGTACGAGAGGAAGGAGAATAGTGGCTACCCTGCTGTTTATCGCTAGTCCATCCAAGATCCTTGATGCCAACTCGATTGCGGTTACGCAAAGCAGGATCAGCGGCGGACAACGGACCGGCTTTCTTTTTTTTTTTTTGAGACCGCACGCACAGGAAAATAACAATAAAACGGAATATTAAGAAAAAAAAGTCTTGCATTAGAGAACTGTTGGTAAGAAGCAGACATGAACCGATGGGAACCTTCGTTTTACAAAAAAAAAACAAAAAGAAAGCGTCGTGAATTCAGCCACTGGTTGTTGCCCCTGTTTGGCCATAGCACGAGCCGTACGTAGACCAAGCCATAGCCCGTGCCGTAGCCTTCTCTGGACTACAGTGCACTAGCACTGTATGTGGACTGCACAGAGTTAGCGAGACCGGAGGAGTTGCATACCCCTTCGAGAGACGCTTCCGGAAGAAGCGACAGAGCAGGCAGGCCCGCACACAGGAAGCGCCCTATACCACCGCAGGGCAAAAAATAGAGAGCACGCAAAAAAAAAAACACACACACACACACACATCTTGAGGCAGGCCAGCAAATGCAGCGGGAGCTTGTCATCCGAGCCACGAGGTGCGTCGCGAAGAGGCGACGGTGGAGAAAATCCGCGATGAGCCGCGAGCGGAGAAAAGGGCAGCGAGCGTCTTCTTTCTTCCATCGGATGCCGGAGGAGGCGCGCCAACACGTACGGGCCCAGTCAACCGCCGAAATAATACGCTTTACCCGGTGGCTGTCTATTCTCTTCCTTACATTTGGCGCGTCGTTTGTACCGCTTCCTTCTCGTATGAATATATACTTTTTTTTCCCTCCTTCCTGGGTGCATCGATTCCAGCTTGCACCAGGTGGTGACGAAAAGAAAAAAAAAAACGAAAAAAAAAACCGTCGGGACTTCAACAGCGTCAGCTGCGAGATGCTGTCGGCGTCGGGGCGCGTGTTGCAGCGGCTCGGTTCATGGAAGAGAAAAATACGAGTTTAAAAAAAAAAATGAGCGACCAAAATGAACTATAAGCCACTTATAAGCTGAAGAAAGAGCTGAGGAAAGCATCACGATGTCTGCGGAACTCAAAAAAAAAAAAAATCGAATGCCACCTTACACCCCCAATTTTCAATCGTTGTTTTTTTCTACTCTTTGTTAGCATTATTACTTTTTCAACACGTAGCGCCAGTGTTAGGAGAGGCGAACTGGCGTTCCTAAAGCGAGAGTCTCAGGAGAGAATATTGAGAAGAAAAAAAAAAAACATGCACTACATGCGGCTATTTTCTTGAAGTCACCATTGATTGAGTTTGCAAAGCATGCCAGAACAGCAGGGAAAGCAGACCCTCGTGCCTTCGCGGAAGTTTTCAAAAGGAAGCTGCCTTATGAACATTCGCCGTCTTCGTCATCCTGTAAAGAAGCAGCGTACCGTACATCGTCGTCTATATATAGGCGAGTGGTGGCCCGTACCCACCACCGAAAAAGTTTTCTCTGTTGTTCGATTCCTTCGTGCAAATATCGATTACTGGCTCGAATGGATGCATCGCGGGGAAAACTGTGCGAATTTCAACCTCCCATCCAAAACACCGCAAGTTCGGCGCTGCGCATCCAGAGCTTCAGAGAAAAAAAAAATCAGTACATAACAGATGATAAACTGCACGCGTCGGGACAATTAATACATTTCACGACCGCTCGAACCTGTCTCAAATACATAGCTAATTTCGAGGCGACATTCGTAAAATGAGCCACAAGACATACTATTGCTCATCAACTAAAACTGATCATCGCGAGCGGTACATGCAGGAAGGCGCGGTGGCGATGAATGACCTGCGCTCACGACATTTCTTCTTTTCGCACTAAAAATCGGCGGGAAAAATCATTGCAACAACGTTGGGTACACGGTAATTTGCGGGCAAGTATAATAAACACCGTCACTCGTTCGACTTCGAACCTGCGAAATATGAAATAAAACCACGTGACAGCGCTCATGCGCAGTCGTATTGCAGCCCTCTCAACCGTACTTCCGAGCACTACGCAGCAAACCACTGCGCAGCATCCACGTTGCCACACACACACACACACACACACACACACACACACACACACACACACACACACACACACACAAAAAGTAAAAAAAAATGGATCGGTCGTTTCTGTAACAGCTCTGTACAATCTCATGAAACGCACTTGGCCTTATAGCGAAACCTAAAATTTTTAAATAATTAAGTGATTAAGCGGAATATAAAAATTGGAGGACGCTTAAGCTTCGCCTTGAAGAGTGGAACGCGACAGCGTTCCCGTCGACCCGCCAAGGGGTGTAAGACAATGGGCCAGGCACGTACTTAGGATTTTTTTTCGGGGGGGGCCCACCACCTCCATCATCATCATCATCATCATAAGCATCATCATCAGCCTGTTTTATGTCCACTGCAGGACGAAGGCCTCTCCCTGCAATGCGATCTCCAATTACCCCTGTCCTGAGCCAACCGAATCCAACTAGCGCCCGCGAATTTCCTAATTTCATCGCTCCGTCTAGCCTTTTGTCGTCCTCGATTGCCTTTTCCTTCTCTTGGTAACCATTCTGTAACCCTAATGGTCCAACGGTTATCTAACCGGCGCATTACATGACCTGCCCAGCTACATTCCTCTTGATGTCAATTAGAATATCGCCTATACCCGTCCGCTCACTGATCCAAACCGCTCTTTCTCTCTCTTAACGTTATTCCTAGCAATCTTCGTTCGATCGCTCTTTGCGCGGTCCTTAACTTGCTCTCAAGTCTCTGCCCCATATGTCAGCACTGGCAAAATGCACTGATTGCACACCTTACTGTTCAATAATAATGGTAAGCTTCCAGTCAGGAGCTGGCAATGTCTGCCGTATGCGATCCAACCTATTTTTATTCTTCTGTGAATTTCCTTCTCATGATCAGGGTTGCCTGTGAATAATTGACCTAGGTAAACGTGCTCCTTCACAGTCTCTAGTGGCCGACTGGCGATCCTGATGTCTTGTTCCTTTGTTGTTGTTGTTCTTGTTGTTGTTGTTGTAGCCTGTGGCACGTGTGGCTCCTACCCACGATGGGGGATTGACCAAGAAATTAGTGGATTATTCCAAAATAATATAGAGCATAAATTTCCTAATATCTATGCGAATAGCATTGAATAGGTTTGAATTACCGGCTAAAATAAAATCAGGAAGGTGCTGTTGAATGAGGAATAATTAATTTAAAAATAAAAGAAAAATAGAATTTAGCAGGGCATTCGTTTAGATTCTGTAAGGAATGTTTGGACAGCGAAGCATGCATCCCTGTGGCTTAATCCCAAAGTGGACGACCCGAACGAAAGAATTGCAGGTTCTGTCAAGTCCAGGACAATTCTTCGAAAAGGTATCTCCAACAATCGTTTTCTTAACGCAGCAGAGCGGCGGCAAGATAGAAGAAAGTGCTGTATCGTCTCCTCCTCCTCACAAAAAGAACAAAGGGGATAGGGAACCAAACCCGACCTGTATAAATAGAAATTTAGGGAGGGAATGCGGCAGCGTAATTTGGTGAGGCAGACCTCAAGCATCTTTGAGTAACAAGATTCGCTATGCAGGGAAATGCCTGGTGTTTAGACTCTGGAGAAGCTGTCAAATGTGGGTTTCTGGGTGTCTGTGGGTTTCAAATGTGGTTTCTGTCAAATAGGAGTTTCTGTATCCTGTTCATTACTGCTTCTAAGTGAGGTATCGTGACTCCTCTTGGTACTGTATACAGGTCAGCTTAGAACTTTTCCGCTACTTCTACTATATCTTCGAGATTGCTGATGATATTCCCCTTTTTACCTTTTAGTGCATACATCATGGTTTGTCCTATGCCAGGTTTCTTTTTTACTGATTTCAGGCTGCGTTCATTTTTTACGGCTTCTTCAGTGTTTTTCATGTTATAGTTTCGAATATCAGTTATTTTCGCCTTGTTGATCAGTTTTGACAGTTCCGCGAATTGCGTAACGCTGTGCGGCCGCCAGTCCCATACAACCGCGTAGAGCGCAGGACTCTGCGATTCTAGACGTACTGCGCTCACCGCGAAAGGTTAGAAAAACATCCACATAAGCACAGCAGAGAAGTGGCTACGTGAGGCGGTTCGACCGATAACTGTAGAAGCGTCATTCAAAACAAGTAATTGTTCTCCACTTCCGGCGGCGTTTTCTCTACTTCCTTTTTCAATAAAAAGATGTTGATCCATAAACAGTCTCATAAACAACGCCTAACTTATTTATTATTCGTTTTGCTTGCAGTTCGGTTGTTGCCTTGGCTCTCTCCCTTAGTATATCGCTTAATTTCTCAACTCCTTGCGATTTTGTTTCCAGTTGCCAATTTTGCACGAAACATGCTATACAGTTAGGGAAAAACAGACGAGGTAACGGGCGACAGTCATCTTGCTTATGGGTTTAAGCGTTATTGCAGGGTTTCATGATGGACGCTCTTTCACATTATTTTATTTCCCACCTTATCTAACCCATATCACGTGTATATGGTTCCGGGCATCTGCCAGCGTCGCGGCGAGCCGTAACTCAAGAAAATAATGAAGCAAAGGGAAAAGTTAAACGCAATGGGCGTTTTCTCCGGCCGCAACTCGTTCCATGAGAGTACAGACCAGCTGAGTAACAGCCGCATCCTTCACCTGGTCCCAGGATCAGCCTAAACAAAGAAGGTTGAACTAACAAAAGCAACAGCTACGCGCGTGACGGTTGAATAGATGGTGACAACTGAACGCATCTCGAGTTAATCGCGCGGGTGCGGAATCTATGAGAAACCTGTCCTTCACATTACAAGGGGTGCCGATAACTACCGCCGTCTAAAAGGAGTGGAAAAGGCAGCATAATGCTGACCGATGAACAGTTGTCAAGTCTCAACATTGATCTGGTGGCGCTTTAGGAATGTGTGAGGAGTGGTGGCGTGGGTGGGGAGGGGGGGGGGGGGGTATGCCACTTGATTTCGGGGGGGGGGGCCCGGGCCCCCCCGGGCCCCCCCCTGGGTACGTGCCTGCAATGGGCTACGGCGCAGCGACTACGCGCCCCGCATCGGACGCGGTGAGCGTCGAGCAACGGAGCGTTCGGCGCGGCAACGAAATGTGCGCCTGAGCAAGCGACGCACGCCTGAGCCTTAGAAACAGCTCGTTTCTAAGGCAACACCGCATTCACTAGAGGCGCTTTTGTACCGCTTTGAAGCATCGAACTTCGTGGGAATAAAGAAAAAAAAGAACTCGTGGCTGAGTGGTAGCGTCTCCGTCTCCCACTCCGGAGACCCTGGTTCGATTCCCACCCAGCCCATCTTGCAAGTTGTTTTTCCTTTATGAAGTGCCTGCTGGGATTTATCACTCACGGCCAACGCCGCCGACGCCGACACACTTTTCTGCGACACGAGCTCCTTAACGCTGTCGCGTTAAAAGTAATCTCAGAAGCACGACATGACGGCAAGGCATGTGTTGTCGGTTTCGCCCATCTGCGGTTAACTACCCCTTTTTAATAACCTTGGTTCAAGTGACTCTCTCTCTCTCTCTCTCTCTCTCTATATATATATATATATATATATATATATATATATATATATATATATATATATATATGTCACTCTTCTGTCCTTACCCGCCGCCCGGACGGTTAACGACTGCATACGTATCTAAACGGGCACACCTTCAGCGCGCGCCGCGGTTTCCGCTCATCGGCTTCTTTATAGCGAGTGCTCGTATGCGATACATTAGAGAGTTTTAGTGTAGGGGACGCAAGCGGCTTGCGTACGCAAGAACTAGGGGCGACGGTACTGCGCATGCGCAGACCGCTACGTCTACTTGCGTCCTTGGGTTGTTTGGCCGGCCGAAAACATCGCTGCCCCTAAGTGGTCACGTTACCCACGTGACTCTCGCGGTGTAGGAGGACTTACGAGTAGCTAGCGGGTAGATAATCTAATAAATCTTTCGCCAAGTGTCGACAGACGTCGTTTTTAAATATATTAGAGAGGTTTAGCATGTCCGGTATGCGGATAAACGCAGTTGGGCGTTGGGGCGGAGCCATAATGGCAGGCACGTACCCAGGATTTTTTTTCGGGGGGGGCCCACCACCTCCTCCTCCACCATCATCATCACCATCATCCTCTTTCATGTCCACTCCAGGACGAAGGCCTCTCCCTGCGATCTCCAATTACCCCTGTCCTGCGCCAACTGATTCCAGCTAGCGCCCGCGAATTTCCTAATTTCATCGCTCCACCTAGTGTTTTGTCGTCCTCGATTGCGTTTCCCTTCTCTTGGTACCCATTCTGTAACCCTAATGGTCCAACGGTTGTCTAACCGGTGCATTACATGACCTGCCAGCTACATTTTTTAATTTTGATGTCAATTACAATATCGTCTATACCCGTTCTCTCTCTGATCCAAACCACTCTCTTTCTCTCTTAACGTTATGCCTAGCAATCTTCGTTCCATCGCTCTTTGCGTGGTCCTTAACTTGCTTTTTGCGTGGTCCTTAACTTGCGCTCGTCCTGTCTGCTCCTTTCTGTGTCCGTGTTTCACTTCGCGCTAGAACCCAAAATCATGTTACCGTACCAACTCGCCCAACTGTCTATCCTTTTGCATTACATTCCTTAACTTGCTCTCAAGTCTCTGCCCCATATGCACTGGCAAAATGCACTGGGAAATGCACTGGCAGATGCATTGGCACTGGACATATTGCACTGGCAAAATGCGCTGATTGCACACGTTACTTTTCAATAATAATGGTAAGCTTCCAGTCAGGAGCTGGCAATGTCTGCCGTATGCGATCCAACCTATTTTTATTCTTCGGTGAATTTCCTTCTCATGATCAGGGTTCCCTCTGATTAATTGACCTAGGTAAACGTACTCCTTCACAGTCTCTAGTGGCCGACTGGCCATCCTGATCTCTTGTTCCTTTGCCCGGCTATTTATCATTATCTTCTTCTTCTCCATAATAATATTCAACCCGAGTCTTACACTCTCTCTGTTAAGGTCTCCAATCATTTGTTGTAACTCGTCTGCATTGTTGTTGAATAGAACAATGTCATCGGCAAACTGAAAGTTGCTGAGATATTTGCCGTCGATATTTACTCCTAAGCTTTCCCAGTTTAATAGCTTGAATTCTTCTAAGCACGCAGAAAATATGTTTGGAGAAATTGTATTTCCCTGTCTGACCCCTTTCTCTATAGGCATCTCCCTGCTTTTCTTGTGTAGAATTAAGGTAGCTGTAGAACCTCTAGATATTCTAAAGCGAAAGACGAGTCAGTAAGACGAGAAACTATTTACAGATTATATTTACAACAACGGTTGCAGCGCTGACCGGTTAGATTCACAGCGCGAGCCCAGTTCGTTCTTCCTCCTCTTTTCTGGAGTGATGACACCTACGCGCCTCGTTCAAACAAACAAATATTTCACGCATGTAGCAATATTTTCCAAGCTTTTTACGTAAGCGTTTTGTACTCCTTGATTACGTAGTGCCTCTACGATTGCTGGTATCTCTACTGAATCAAATGCCTTTTCGTAATCTATATAAGCCACATAGAGAGGCTTATTCTACTCTGCAGATTTCGCGATAACCTGATTGATGACATGGATGTGATCCATTGCAAAGCATCTCTTCCTGAAGCCAGCCTGTTCCCTTGGTTGACAAAATCCAGTGTTAACCTTATTCTATTGGAGATTATTTTGCTAAATATTTTATATAATACTGGAAGCAAGCTTATGGTCTCATAATTGTTCAATTCTTTAACGTCTCCTTTTTTTGTGGATTAGTATAATGTCTGCATTCTCCCAGTTTTCTGGGACCCTTGCAGTCGATAGACACTTCGCATAAAGAGCCGCCAGTTTTCCAAGCATTATGTATCCTCCATCTTTGATTAAATCGACTGTTATTCCACCTTATCCTCCCGCTCTTCATCGTGTCATGTCTTGCAGGGCCCTTCTGACCTCATCGCTAGTTGTAGGAGAGTTTCTGTATCCTGTTCATTACTGTTTCTAAGTGAACTATCGTGATTCCTATGGGTACTGTATACAAGTCAGCTTAGAATTTTTCCGCTGCTTTTACTATATCTTCGAGATTGCTGATGATATTATCCTTCTTATCTTTTAGTGCATACATCGTGGTTTGTCCTATGCCAGGTTTCTTTTTTACTGATTTCAGGCTGCGTTCATATTTTACGGCTTCTTCAGTCTTTCTCATGTTATAGTATCGAATATCAGTTATTTTCGCCTTGTTGATCAGTTTTGACAGTTCCGCGAATTGCGTAACACTGTGCGCCCGCCAGTCCCATACAACCGCGTAGAGCGCAGGACTCTGCGATTCTAGACGTACTGCGCTCACTGCGACAGGTTAGAAAAACACCCACATAAGCACAGCAGAGAAGTGGCTACGTGAGGCGGTTCGACCGATAACTGTAGAAGCGTCATTCAAAACAAGTAATTGTTCTCCACTTCCGGCGGCGTTTTCTCGACTTCGTTTTTAAATAAAAAGATATTGATCCATAAATATTCTCATAAACAACGGTTAACTTTTTTATTATTCGCTTTTGCTTGCAGTTTGGTTGTTGCCTTGGCTCCCTCCCTTGGTAGATCGCTTAATTTCTCAACTCCTTGCGATTTTTGTTTCCAGTTGCCAATTTTGCACGAAAAGTGCTATACATTTAGGGAAAAACAGACGAGGTAACGGGCGACAGTCATCTTGCTTATGGGTTTAAGGGTTATTGCAGGGTTTCATGATGGATGCTCTTTCACATTATTTTATTTCTCACCTTATCTAAACCATATCACGTGTATATGGTTCCGGGCATCTGCCAGCGACGCGGCGAGCCGTAACTCAAGGAAACAATGAAGCAAAGGGATAAGTTAAACGCAATTGGTGTTTTCTCCGGCCGCAACTCATTCCATGAGAGTAAAGACCAGCTGAGTAACAGCCGCATCCCTCTCCTGGTCCCAGGATCAGCCTAAACAAAGAAGGTTGAACTAACAAAAGCAACACCTATGCGCGTGACGGTTGAATAGATGGTGACAACTGAACGCATCTCGAGTTAATCGCGCGGGTGCGGAATCTACGAGAAAACTGTCCTTCACATTACAAGAGATGCCGATAACTACCGCCATCTAAAATGAGTGAGAAAGGCAGCATAATGCTGACCGATGAACAGCTGCGAAGTCTCAACATTGATCTGGCGGCGCTTTAAGGATGTGTGAGGAGTGGTGGCGTGGGGGGGGGGGGGGGGGCTATGCCACTTGATTTCGGGGGGGGCCCGGGCCCCCCCGGGCCCCCCCCTGGGTACGTGCCTGCATAATGGGGAGCGCTTTGCATGGTGCATCCACCTGGCGGCGTAAAGCTCAAACTGACAAAATCAGCTAATATTGCTTTAACCAAGTCTATTCTACTTCGCTGCTGGTGTAAATTTTCGGCACTGGCATAATTGTGTTGCTGCAAAAATTTATACCCGCAGCGATGTAAAATACACTTGGTTACTGCTATATTAGCTGTTTTTCTCTGTTTGAGCTTTGCGCCACCAGGTGGCAACACCATGCAGGCCGCTCTAGTTCATAGCTCCGCCCCGACGCCACCAGCCTGCGTTTACCCGATTACCGGACACTCTAAACCTCTCTATTAACTGCTTTTAATAAGAATAGTTTTATGTGCTTTACTTCATATGCTTGATTTCATGTTTTAAAAATGATAATGCATCAAAGATCAGACGTTGATGGCGCTGCGAGCGCATGCGACCTCACTGCGGCTTGCGTTTGGGGCCCGCTAACCTATAACGTGTTTCTGCTTGCGTGCGCAAACGCAAACGCACCCAAGCGCTTGGGGCCCCAACACCTTGCGTCCCCAATACTAAAACTCTCTATTTACGCATTATCTCTCGCGTGTGTGCCAGACGGCTGCCTTCGGATCCGAACGAACGGCACACTGATTACGCGGCCCTCTGTTCTTCCTCTCTTCTCTGAATCGACACTCTGCGCGCTGAGCCGTGCTCCCAGCAGGGAAGCCAAAGTAACGCCTCTTTTCTCTCTCTCTCTCTCTCTCTCTCTCTCTCTCTCTCTATCTATCTGGATCTTATCGGATCTTAGCGGCCAAGAAATAATCCGATATAACACAGTGAAAGGTGCGACATGGCTGCGCATGAACTGCCTACATCACAGGCGTTGCAAGCGATGCACACGGGCCTGATCGCGAATGCGCTATATAAGAATTTTAAAAAAAAATAATCAAACGTGAACAAGTAGAAAGCGATTGCAGCATGCGGTGTTGCGCATCCACGTTCGCACACCTGTTTATAACTGTGAAGACACTCGTGCTACAAGACGTACACGTCTGGGACGACGCAACGCACCGAGGCCACGAAGAAACTGTAGTCCATCGCATTGCCGTGTGATTAGACGTATACATTAGGAGGCGTTCTGCTTCCTCTAACGGCGTGTGTCGTTGGCCTGGCATGGTATACACCTGATTAAAGAGCCGACCTCGATAGCACGACACAGTACAAAGAGAAGGAACCACGAGACAGAGGCGCTGTGATGTGGTTCTTTATTTTGTGTCTTATACATGTCGCGACGTTAAAAATCTGCTGTTTCGCATTACTTGTTTCCTGTGCGCGTTTCGATTCATGCCGATGGTGGAGTCAGCCACAAAATTTTAGGGGACGCGTGCCAGCCGTCGAACGTTCCTGCGGAACACGCTCTTCTGCACATACGCACGTCGGAACTTTCGCAGTGATAGTGCTTCGCAAGATTATGCATAATGACACATCCTAATTTCGAAACTCATTATTGTTCCAGCCTGAACAGCCTGAGGCTATTACACGAGGTCGCTATAGAAGCGTGTCCCGCGCGTTCGGACTAAACTTCATTTGAATAGCGCTTTTCTAGTGTGACGTCACTGATTTCGAAGTTCGAGTTTATTTTCATCACAATCATATAGCATTGTTCTGACACAAATACACATAGAAAAAGAAGTGTTGCCTAGAAGACGAAAATATAAGCATTTTCTTCTTGTTGAGGTCTTTTAAAACAGCAAACATTTGTTAGTTTGAGTCCAAAGTTCCTTTCTAACTGGACGCGGTGGTTATCTTACGGGTGAACCGTAGACCGGAGTGTATAGAGGGTGCCAAAATTCGTGGCGTAATGACTAGCTTGTCCGGGAATTTTGGGGAGGCGTCGTCAGGGTGTCTTTCGTTCTTGCGCCTCTTCTGGCTTACGAAGCTCATATTCGTACGGCAAAAATAGCCGCCTTGCTATTGCAGAAGCATGAATTACTAACACAGCTTAACTTTAATGTCCCACGTTAATGTTTCTTCCAAACCCATCCATCAACATTCTGAGTCAAAGCACTATACCACGCAACGGCTTTTCCCAACTTCCCGCCCTCTATTGTTCCTTTGCAACCACACGCTGTTATCGAGCTAGTCCGTCCCATGGACTTGCAATAAAACACCCCCACTACGTGAAAAGAAAGGCAGGAGTTTCAAGAATTTGACTAACGCCATTTCGAGAGAAAAAAGACGCGCGGTCATATGGCTTGCAGAACACGCTAATTACTACACTCGATCTGCATCAGCCGCATCTCGCATCGCCGCATCGAGCCGCATCTCGATACAAGTGCACTCGTTCGCCTTTACAATAGTAAAAAAAAAAAAAGCGATTTTCTGAGAAGCCCCAAAAGAATGCGAAACGCGTCGATTTCTCAAGAACCGAGCTCGAAATAAATTGGATAAAGCCGCGCATCTTCGAGTCAAGGAGAAAGTTGCACTTCATCGCGCTAACCAATTTCTCAATAACCTTGCCTGCTCGATTACAATCTGCGCTTTCACTATTAATGCGATACACTACACGACGCGTGATATTCTTGGCTGTGAACACTATTCAACAAGACTTGTTGTTGGCCGAGTTGGTTCGTACTGCGAGGAACTCTTATCATTACTTTCGTCGCAGCACGCGGTTCACGGGGCGAAGGGCCAAGATGGCGGCAACAAAGTATTAATTGAAGCTGTCAAAATCAGAGCAACGTTCAATACCCATGCACGGCGCTCGCGTTTTCTTTCTTTCCCTGTTTTTTTTGTTTATTTGTGCGTGCGAAACTAGATGTTCTATGGTATAGCTCGGAATTTATTTCTACGGAGCGCAGTTCTTCAACGTGTAACACGGGGCGTTTTCTAACGTGCGCCCTCGTCGGAATGCGGCCGCTATCCGTCGGGTATCAAACCAGCGACCTCGAGCTCAGCACCATAACGCCGCCGCAAGTGAGCCTCCACGGCAGACGAAAAATGCGAGCGCAATACCAAATGAGTTTTTTTTTTTTTCAAACCTACACGCAAGAAGGTAAAGCGTCTTTTCTAGTCTCGAATTGAGGAAATTCATCTCTGCAAACTACTTCCTCAATTTGTTTCCCTGGTCAGAGCCCACGGATCCCTTCGCGAGCGACGGAGAGAAGAAAGGGGGGGAAAAGCGATTTCCGAGGCGCTCTATCAAAGAAAGGACGAAAGCGAGCCAAACGAGGTCACTCTCCCATAACCGGCTACAACAGTCGCATCCAAGGCACGCGGCCGGTCTTCGATCCCGAGACCCCGCGAACGGTACCGCCGCCGTACGATTCCTACGACGAAATGGCCACCAACACAAGCGCAAACGAGAAGACGAGCGCCAGCGGAAGGACAGGATACGGCGACGACACAAGTAGGCGTGAGCGTGTCCACGATCATCCATCAAGATGTGGTGGAAGCGGGAAAATGAAACACACAATGGCCGCAGCGGGGCGGGAGGAGGGTGACAGCGCCGCTTTCACCCGTGCGATACCCGACAGGCGTCTGGAGACGAAGAAAGCCCCGGCCGGAGGCGCACGCCGGAATTTCGGCGACGCGGAGAGAAGCGAATGCCGCCAACGGGACCGGAGACAAGAGAGAGAGAGAGAGAGAGAGAGAGAGAGAGAGAGAGGTTGTCCGACGGTCGGACGCGGAAACGGAGATGATCTCGCGCGAAGATCAAAGAGCAGTCGCGACCGCGCCAGACTCACGGGGTGCGCCTCGACCATGGTGGAAGTCCATCGTGGCCTCGACCGAACGCGGGCCGGTATACGGTGCTTAAACGGAACAGGGTGGGTTGTTTGTATACCGACGCAGGGGTAAGGAAACATAGAAACGTGATGTGGACAAACGAAAGGGGACGCCTGACGTTGGTAAGGCGAAGCAAGAAACAATGACAAAAATAAAGAAGGTTGCATTTCGAAGTTTTTTGAAAGCATCGGTGGGCATTGGGATAAGTTGTGTCCCCCACAAATTAACAGCAGCCAATAATTTCGCAATATGGGCGTCCGCGACTCCAATCCCTGATCTGCTTGCTTGCAGAAAGACTTAACGGCATCGCATAGTATACGGAGTTCGGAGGACTCGGCAGTGTGTTCCACGCGACCGTCGTACTCCGGCGTCAACTCTCTTACGGTGCCGCTGGTAAATAGCGACGGAGAGGCCGTTCTCAACGGACAGTTTACTATGGTTAACGTGAACTTGTGTTCAAGAGCGACAAATACGTCCGATCAGTGCGTCCATTACATGAACGACCATACATATACGTCATCAAAAATAGACCGGAGCCTAGCCCCCCTCCCTACCAATACACACACTCAGGTATATATATATATATATATATATATATATATATATATTGAGCAAATGAAAGCTGCATCGGGACTTTTTCGTGTCGCTGTACAATTTTGTCCTTGACGCTTTTCTTCAAACTATAATATTTGAGTGAGTGCGAAAACTTCATTTCGAATCAGAACGATTCGCGTCCGCCGAGGTTACCGCCACGAGTTCTTGCCTCTGGGCGGCTTCCTTGGCCCGCTGGACTGCCCAGAGTTGGTCTCCCAGGTTCGAGCTGAGCAGCGCGGCCTGCCATCGCACGCTGAGGCTGTCGGCGGAGGTCTCGCCCTCATTGTCGTGTATTATAGTGTCTGACATTCCCATAGCATGTGTTCTAGAGTGAGAAGTTGATTAATTAATTAAGAGTAATTATCTAATTAGGCGGAATGAAAGAAAAAATAATCTGAGCATTTCCTAGCGACGGCAAACCACGTTACCGTGGTTCTGTCCAGCTACGTGGCATTCGCATATCTTTAAACTCTGGTTAAAACTAGCTGGGACACCCTGTATGCGGTTAAACACCGTGGAACATGTACAAGTAGTTGATCCCGCACAAAGAATTTGTTAGCTTAGATCCGCTGCGAGGAAACAAACAAAGAAAGAAAGGAAGAAAGAAAGAAGCGAGCACTTGGGCTACTGTGTTATATTCTTTAAGTTAAAATCAGCCAGAAAAAAAAAAAGAATCGAGACACTGTCGCAATCATTCCTAGCCATTTTGCGAGTGCCTTGCCAAACTGGTTCCCACGACTGATCACTCCGTCAAACACCAGTTAATTACAGGTAACTGCAAAACTTCCCATCGCGTAGGGGAGGGGACCAAAAAAAAAAAAACTAGCATTGCAGCGGTTTTGCGAATTAGCATGCAGTGCTCGGTACACCGCGAGCGTCGCAATGCGCGTTGTATCGTGTTAAAGTGCACATGCACATACATACACACATGCATACACATGTATACATATGTACGCATGCATATGTACACGTGTACAGAGTACGGCGAAGAATCATTAGCACATACGTATATGGTAAGGAGAAATGGAATTAAGGCGCAGCCGGCAGGGATTCACTTGCGCGTTTAAGATTACGGGAAAAATGTGTTGATTTGCCGACAGCTGCTGCCCAAATTTGCGCCCCTTCCGCCCGCTTCAGCAACTGGACGCGCCAACACTAAAACGGAATCGGCAATTAGCAATTCGTTATGCAAATTCTGTCGTAAACATTAAAAAATGAAATAAAAACGAGAACACCTGGCCCCAAAACACGGGTCTGCTCCCGTTTTGAGAATGAAAATCACCGCTTTCTTCCTGCGAAAATTACGTAAAACGTACTGTACGAACAACAACAAGGCAAAGCGTGTGTCATATCGATTTTGTTTTTGTTTTATTTGAGCGCTCGCAACCAAAAAAAAACAAGGAAATTGTCCTTTTACATTGATATTATTTTATTTATAGTTTATTTTTTATTTTTTTTTCTTTGAACACTGAATGCATGCACAACCGCTGATTACGAAATAAAAAGTAGAGTCTTCCCAGGCACGACACGTGTTAAACGAAGTCCACTGTCAAAAAATGCAGCAGAATTCCATAGAGGCGCGATGCCACACTTTGTACGCATGAACGCTGTTTACGTGAGCAACAGCTGCTGCACCGGCGCACGCTGCAAGTAAAAACGCTCGTCGTATGCAGATTGCAAAACGCAACGAAACCGGAATTAACTACGCCTTCCTGCAACGACCATATTTACGTTCACGGCATTCAAACGAGAGCTATGTCCCGGTATAGTCCACGCGAAGTCGCGTTGTGAAAGCCACTACGTGCAAACTGAATGAATAAGCGAGGGAATAAATTAACGATTTCTTGATGCGCGTAATCAGTTACGCGATATTACGCGCGACAACAACATAACTTAGTGATGAAAGTTGCAGCAACGAATCAGCCGTGAATAAGACATTTCTAATCCCTTCTAAAGTGAAGAACACAGAAATTTTCATTCTACTTCTCCGAAAAAAAAAAGAAAGACAGAAAGAAAGAAAGAAAGGAAAAGGAACCAACGACTCTCAACAAAAGTGACCACCGCTCTGTTTTTCCAATTTGGTAACCACTGCATTTCGTCATTCGTAGCTGCCTCATCAACATCTTCATTTCCTTCATGAAAGACGAGAATGACGCCATAATACTCGTCGAATGCGAAAATAATAAATCACGATAACGTTAGTATTTTTTTTTTCGTGCTATACCGAAACTATTTGATGCCACACACAGTTCAACGACGTACAGGGCGAAGCGCCGTATATATATATATATATACACACACACACACACACACACACACACACACACACACACACACACACACACACACACACACACATATATATATATATATATATATATATATATATATATATATATATATATATATGATGCTGAGGCACGTTACTTCATTTCCACTTCCAGAAAGAGGGTGGTAGTCGTGAAAACACAATGACTCGGGTCGAGCAGCTGGCCTAATAAAGAGAGCCACCAAAGACACGGCACTTAATCTCGCGATTTAATGGACTGTTTCCGGGCACTAAAGGAATCGCGGCACACCGCGAGGTGGGCGGCCGGGCTCCTCCCCGACGGAAATAAACTTTCTTTGCCAGATCGTAAGCCATAAACTACGGCAAATCATAGTGCGGTGGCCCACTGCGCCTAAAGAAATACGTCTGCACTCCACATAGCATTATAGTCTGTTCCAAGTCATTGCTCGCTTTCCAAGAAGGCGCTTTCTTGTGTGTACGTGTGACATCAGTGATGCCACATGTGCACGTTCACGTATACATTTCGATTCCTCGTGGAATCAGTGACGCGAAAGAACACAGTAGCATTTATTGTTTTAAGCACCGCATGTTTTTTTTTCTGTACTCTTTATCAATTTTTTTTAGTTTTCATTTTGTTTTTACTTCGAAACTTCTGTAATGTTTCTCAGCCTCTCTCACTGATCTGCCTACCCACCCACAAGACACGTGTTCTTAGGCGTGTCAGTGAATGTGTGATGCATTTGAAGATGGATGGATGGATGCAAAACTTTAATAAAAGTCCTGAGGTATGCGACTCAGCGCGCTGCGGGCCGCTCCCACGTTGGGACAGTCAGGCAATAAAATTATTAATATTGTTGTTGTTAATCACGTTATTGTTGCATTCGAAAGCTTCTTTCTTGCGCGTAAAGCGAGCATTATACGTAACGTGCCCTCAAAGGCCACGAAGACAACAAATTCTCACTTGAGCTCATTTCGTTAAGGACGCCCAGTATGGGGGAAGCTGTGACGCCAGCAACCACACGTATGCTTAAAGGGACACTAAAGGTCAATATTAAGTCAACGTGGACTGTTGAACTACCATCCCAGAAACCTCGAAATGCGAAACCTCGAAATACGTTCTGAAGCGTCCGCGTACCTCTAGCGCAGTTCAAGTCGCCCGCCCTCCGATTGAGGAGTGGTGACGTCATGGTCTCATAGTGACGTTGCGCCGGCGGTGAGTAAAACGGCGCCCGCAGACGGCGCTACGGCTTTTATGCGCAAAACGCAAACGCGCGGCCAGAAACAGAGCCAAGACAGAGCCGACAGCTGCGCGAAAGCGGAACGATGGTGGCTGGCGGAAGGGAAAGCGCGCGACGATAAGCTCATTATTTTATGACGCCAGCTTTGACGCTCTTGCAATGGATGACCCTGACAACGACACATTGGCTCGCGATGCTGGGCTCGACTTCAGCGATTTAAGCACTGATGAAGGTGACCTGCTGCTGAAGGCTCGCGCTGCCGGCGTCGTTGCGTACTACAACGACGGCAGCTGTATGTCATGGCTGTTCATATTCGCACATTTGTAGCTTTTCCTTCGTGAAAACCAAATGCCGCACTCACCGCCCCGTCTTCGACCTGCAGTTGTTCTTGCGCTTCGGAGAATGCAGGCAAGACCGACGGAACTGCGCTACGAGAAAGCATTGCTTTGAGAGGCACTCCACACGACTTCAGTAAGTCGGCGTTGAACTCGTAATCCTCTGGACGGAAGTGCAGCGAGCACACTATGCGATTTTTTGGCTCTTTGCCAAGGCGACGTGGCAGAGGACGGCACTTAACCACTTCGAACGGAGAGGTTCACTCGTTCGCACACAGTGATAAGTAACGTTGGATTCGCCGCTGCAACTGCCCTTGGCCAAGTTCCACGGACCGTTCGCGAATCCCACGACATCACATGGACGTGGCATTCTCGCTGCTTGTTCCAAATGAAAGTTTCGCGAGCCAGCAGAACCAGCGCAGCGCGACGCGATAACGAAACAACTGGAACTCCAATGCGCGCGCGGCGCAGAGTCGAGCGCGCAGAGTCGAGCGAAAACGCAGCCTTTCGACCACCCATACTACTGAAGGGTAACGCGAAATGTTATTTTTTCTTAGAATCGAACAGAAGTAGACAAGTAGCATTTTGTTCCGTCTTATAACCTAATGAAATGATCTTTTTAATACGAGTAGTTGAGTACTAGTGACATAAATTATGATGAGGATGCCTTCGTCATCGGGCTAGTAACAGAATGTCGCTGGGGGGTCTGAAATCGTGTCATGCATTTACCTCAATTTCTCGGTTAGTAAAGCTCTGTTCGCGATTGTATTGACGCCTTAGACGTTCTAGAGCATTGCTTTATCACGTTAACTTGACTTCATAGTAACATTTAGTGTCCCTTTAAGTAACGGCGTTCAGTTCACCTCCGTAGCAGACGGCGAGCTGCCCTAAAGCGCGGCGTGCCACGCAGTTACGGGATAAGGCGGACGTGACGTCAATCGCAGAATTGCGCACGACGCAATGGGAAATGTCACAATAACCTTTTGTTGTTGTTGTTTGCCGTTTGTTTCTTTGTTATGCGAAAACGTCTTGAAAGTCCAGTCGCACGCTGCGCACACCGTGCCTGTCAAGCAGCCACCCGGCGGATCGGTTCGGTTCGGGCCGACTGTGTTATACGTCACTTCCGGTGAGCTGCAATGGGGACGCCTCTTCCAGCTTCGCTAAGGTAAAAACGAAGATTCTTGCGAGTCGCACCTGAGGCACCGGTTCGCACTTTGCGCACAAAATGCCGCACCAAACTTTCGCTGTAGCCGCGCTCTTTCACTACAACTACACGCATATTTCTTAAGCGTTGCAAAGTTTCGCTGAGCTTCTTTTTTAAAGCAAACTCTCAAGGTACAGGATGCTCTATTTTCCGTTAAGTTATAGAGGAAATGTGCGGATGAACGCACAGGTTGATGTTTTCGAAAAGACTGAATTTTATACAACCTGGCAGTGTCTGCACATAGCCAATGAAATTTAAACAAAAGAACAACATTAGCCATAATTTACAGCCGACAAAGACAAATTCGTTGAGTTATCGAAAGTGCACTTCAATCTTAGACTTGCGCAGAAGCTTTCTTCCGCAGTTTCTATTCTCTCGTGTGTTTTCCTCCGATTTCTTTCTTTTTCGGTTGCGTTGCAAAGATGTTCGCTAAAGAGTCGTGTCTCGCTAAAGTGTCGTATCTAATCGAAAACGCCTCTTCTCTGCACCAGAAGCTCACAAAATCGCTGATTGCCCGTAACGTCTTCAGTAGAAGTTCGGGCGGGCACCACGGAAGTCGTTGACCCTGCAATGGCACTTCGCTATAGAGCGAGTGACAGGCGGCTTGAGAGCGACCACACAAGCGCTAGATGGAGGAAACAAAATTTAAAAAATAGACAAACTTACAATAATGCTCACGTTGACAGCATTGGGTTGTCCTGCGAGTTACTCCACCGGTTAATTCCGCTTGCCGAAAGGCCAAAAGTGTTGGCTCCCATGGGCTTCTTTTTTTCTCTCATATTCTACAGCCGCCGCGCTGTAAAACTCTGCCGAATCCGCAAAATGATCAAGTGAGTGATTAAATTGATTAACTGATTAGGCCTAATGCAACTCCTGGAATGCGTCAGACACATTCGTAGAGGATTTCGGAATAAATTTTGAACACCTGGAGATCTTAACGTGCACACAACTCTCAATGCATAAGCATTTTTGCGTACCATGTGCATACATCAACACACGGCGGCCGCAGCAGCAAGGTATCGCATCGCGGACATCGAGCTCAGCCGAAGAGCGCCACGAAATAGGAGCAGCAGTGGGAAAGTCCCGGTACTGCTGGTGACATCTGAAAGTCATTAGTAGCTGTTCACTGAGCTGGTGTTGATCACTGACAAATGCCTATTTTCCCCGTCGTAAAATACTATTCTGATGCACATGTGCATGATATACGCAACTACTGCTTTGAAGCAGAGAAACAACGCTAAATATTTTTCAAGGAACAAAAAAGAAAACTAATAATACAAAATTTAAAAAATACCTAAGCTACTAGACTGTCTGCGTGTATTGTGTATTCAGTCATTGTGCGCAATGAAAAAAAAAATACAAGCTTCCGTTTTTGTACGTATGTCGGGCTCCTCGATGACATGCGATGAAATCGAACTCGCCGAACGTGTATATCGAAACAACGCTGATTTCGCGAAAGCTGTCTTAGCGGTAGCGAATTGGTCACCCTGCTTGCTTTGGTTGAAAGGGATCAGTTATCACAACATGCGAGTGACCAACGTTTCACGCGACGCTGCGCCACACTCGAAAAGATACACGTCATTTTCCACACAGAACATATCCGCTGAAAATGGGAGCGGTATGGCCGGAATTATTTGTTGTAAATCAAGCGACACCTCCTCGGGTATGCGGTTACATTCAACCCGATTAGAGCATTGTTAGTGGTAGACTGGAGCTATCCAGCGAACACGGAGCTCTATAGGTTTGGGAGAGCAGACGGAAATGTTTAAAGCAAGCGGCCCGTCATCGTTGCTGTCTCGTACTTGGCTGGAAATTATGAAGATCACGACTCTACGCACAGCATCCAGCGAAGCGAGTGCACGTGCACGAAAAGAAAGGAAGAGGGCGAGGGGGGGGGGGAGGGGGCGAGGACAAAAACTTGCGCCGCCAAGAAGCCAGTGACAACGCGGAGTCACCGGCTCGTGCGTGAAAAATGCAGCCGGACACGACGGCCGCACACACGCGCCGCACGCTTTGCACGGGTGCAATGCGGAAAGCACAACTTGCGGGGAAAGCAAAGAGGACGCGCAAACCAAGGAGGAGGAGGAGGAGAGATGCGTCGGCAGCGGCGAGGCCGGCAACTATACGGGAAAGTGGGGTCTGGTTCACGAGCAGGCCGCCGAAGCAGAAAGGAAGGGAGTAACGAAGGGAAGGGGAGACTGGTTTCACAGATAAAGGTGAGAGCAACCAAGTCACCTCGAGGCGACGGAAGACGAGCGACGAAAGACGACCACGACGATTTGCAGCGACGTGCCCCCGCCAGCAGTCACGACGTCCCCCTGGGCAACAGTCGCACTGACACGCAAAACACGCACGCACGACGACGACTCCCAAACACGACGCCGACAAGACGGCTGTGATCCCCCTTCCTAGACCACCTTCATTTCCTTCCCGGGCAAGCGCAGGCACTCTCCCCTTCCGTGCAGCGTTTCCACAACGGCAGCGTTGGCGCGCGCCCTTAGCGCATGTGCTCCGGCCGCTCGGGACCACCAGCTGCTCGCGGGGGCGAGCGGGCCACGGAGCAGCGCGTCTGGCGCGCCGCGTCGTCCGTAACTGCCGGCATCGGACGAGCGAGCGTGCAAGCGTTGCCCTCCCTCCTCCGCCGTCTCCAGCCCGGGGTCCCCCTCCCCTTTCCTTCCGCAACCCCGAGTGAAGAAACAGCTTTTACGCCACTCTTTCGCCCCCCTTTTCCTTCCAGTTCGGGGCCCCCGGCCGGAGAACACGAGGAGGCGGGTTGGGTCGAGCGAGGGAACGGGGGGTACAGGGTGCAGACCCCACCGCCGCCAACGCCTCGGCGATCAATGGTTCGGCGGCGACGGCAAACGCTGCCGCGGAGCAGCGACGGTGCGCGTCGCGGAGTGGCCTACCCGCCGCCGCGCCGCGTACGGATGCACCTCGGTGGGCGGACGCCGGTTCGAACGCACGACCAGCATCGCACGCGTACGCGTCGACTCGAACAAGCGCGTGGAAGAACTGACAGAAAAAAAAAAGTTTGGCAACCTGCGAGGCGCATTGCGGATAACGGCACTCAAAAGTGCATTAAATGAGTCGAATGAGACCTCGTGTCCACCTGACCTGCATTCGGGAACCACTTGAAAAAAAAGAAAGAACGTTCCAGGAACCAACGCCCGAGAGTTGTCGCAGAGTGCACAAGCAATGCTCCACTACATACCTCCCGGAAAAAGGCCTGCGATGTTGCGAGGACCACCCAATTCTTCGTGATTCCGCGCTGCCTGAAAGCGCCAGCTGTTCCTTGTTGCTTGTGGGCAGACGTACAAAGAACAACGAACCAAAAACAGCAGCACTTTCTACTAGTTGAGAATGTAAAGTTCGAAGCGAAAGGCGACGAGTCTTTCACGGAAAGTTTACAGAAGACAGAGTAGCCGCTATGCGATGTCGTGTGGGGTCGGTTGAAAAACACTGTCAGAAAAACAAGTTTAGCTTCGGCAGGTCAGTTGATGGCACAGCAAATAGGGAGAAAGAAGCGGATATATCGAGAGACGCGAAGGAATCCAGGGAAGAACAGAAAACAATCTTAAGGGCGAGGTTACAGTACGTTCCGTGTAATGTACAAAGGCGACACTGAACAGGTCTGACTTGTGAAGTTGGTGGGAGCCCTTATAGTCTCGGCTCAGACAAGCAGTGGACATAAAGGACCACTACTGTACAGTCGCTGCAGGTGTTAGTTAAAAAGGCGCCCGTCGCGCGCTCAGTGCCTAGAAAGTTTAGCCGCGCAATGAATACGACATGTCACTCAGATAACATGCTCCGTTCGCAAGTATGCTCGCTTACATTCGTTCCCTAATGTGTTTTCGCACTGTGAAAAAAATAATTTAGGACGGAGAAATGTTAGGGTGAAATACAAATGCTGATTCAGGGTACATTTGGTTATCATTTCTCGTTAACCGTCGGGCTGAGTGGCGCGATGGTTTAGACGAGAAGAGACGCACAAAAAAAAAAAAAGAAAAGCATCGGCATAAACGGCTTCAGCATAGCAGCAGTATAAATCCGCGACGGGCACAGTTCTCAGCAGCTAGATCATGGCGCACGATCGTCAGGGAGCCAGGGAGGAGTGCGCGCAAAGACCGCCTCCCACGGAGCGCAGAGGCAAGCAAGCTAACGAGGGGACAGGCGCCTACACCGGGCCGCAAACTGTGACCATTACGCAGCCGTCGACGACTACAGACGCAGCGTAAACGCGCGCGTGCAAGCAATTCGCGATCGCGGGGCGCGCGCACCAGGGCGTGTGGGCGATGAACCGAGCGGGGTCGCTTTCAAAAGCCGCGCCGTCGGACGAGCGACCCCGTTTCTTTCCCGTCCCATCCGACGACGCCTGCGGGTGCAAGAAAGACAGAACCGACGGCGAACAAGCGCGCGGCAAAGCCCCGGCGCTCCGGAAGCGAGACGTTGAAGGCAGCTTTCAATGCATAACGAGAACCCATACATCGCTGAGAACGCCGAAACGCTTTTGGACCGTTGCCCGGGGGGGGGGGGGGGGGGGGTGCCGGCGGCCACGCGACGATTTCCGCGAGCGCGGGACAGCACGCATGCGTGCTAGCGAGCGAACTAAAAAAGGCAGCGAGGGAAAAGAGCGAAACATACTGCTGCCATCAGACGCGTCGACCATGCGGAGGAAGCGAGACACAAAGTAGAAAGACGCGAAAGGGCCATACACACTGGACCTCCCCCGCATCTTCTGCGGATGTCTCCGGCAGGCGCGGTCATATCCGTTCCTCGTGGCTTACATGTACGCCAAACCGATTCGGCCGATGTAGCGGCGAGCGGTCGACGCGAAAACCGCCGCCACTGGCCGCAAGCGCGCGTTTACTGCTATACGCGCTACACGTGACGTCATCGTCCTGGCTGTGCCACGAAGAGTGGGGCAACGAGCTCCGCAGGCGCGCGCCGACTGGGCAAACAAGACGCGTTTACGAGCTGCTTTGCGGCACGGGAAGGGCGAGACTGCCTCCTTGCGACACGCCCGCGTACACGCACCAAGAAAACGACGCGAGACCTAATCAATACGGCGACATGGTTAGAGAGCTATAACGCCTGCATTCTCAAGCTTTCCACGCGAAGCGCTCCAAGTTTCATTATACTTCAACTCTCTGCGACTCTTTATGCGGCTACAAAATAGAGCTAGATACACGTTTCCTCCGTTCGGCGCTATGTACAAGACAGCAACATCTGTTGATGAAAAGAAAGAGAATGACTAAAGGCAATCTGAGTAGCTCGTGCACCAGACGTCATCACTTTCTCCAGTGAAGTATGCATGTTCTCCCCCGTTGGGCAACCGGTGTAAATGGAGACTACTACACAAAACGAGAAACAGAAGGAAATAATATAAGAGGACGTGTATTGCCAAGATTTTAAGAAAATGAATAACAATAACGTGTTTCATTATGAACAGCTGCGATATCTGTTGAGTATATTAGGAGGCTGACGGAACAACAATTACGCAGTTTTCGCAAATAATAAACAAGAGGAAATGAATACAGACTATAGCAGTATAATACGAAAAAAAAAAAATCCGTGGCGATTTAGCGGTGAATGCGAGAGAAATGCGTTAGCATTGCGTCGGATCTCTTTGATATTCTGGATGCATGATTAAAGCCCGTTTTGGTGCGAAACTCGCCCGCAACAACCGTGACTATAGTTCGGCTTCTCCGCCTATACAGAGCTCCATTACTACACTGGAAGCTGCAACTGCGGTTTTATCAGACGTTACAGAGAAAATTCATCTCAATCGCTGAAAGTTCACAGCAAAGAATGTTAACATGACGCCGTTTTCTTTCTTTTATTACTTCTTTCTTTTTCCGGCTACGTTTACATCTGTATAGTAACACAAGGGACCAGACGAAGTGCGGCACGCACACAGGGCGCTCTGTGTACGTGTCGTTCTTCTTCCTCTGGTCCCTTGCGTTCTCTGGCTCTGTTTTACTACGGATATGAACCAACCGGTCCAAAATTACGCCTTGACCAGGTAAGTTTATAAGTCGAACAGGCAATTAATTAATCTGCTAAAGTCTACTGACCTTTGCCGCGTATTATGATACTTTTTTTGAAATAGCTGCGCGCCTTCACCTCGCTAACGATAACGGCTGTGTATACCTACAAACGTACATTTAACACACGCGGTGCCTGACCCAATGTCGCCGAACAGGCCTGTACGAAACACGACGGTGAACCATTGTGCAGACTGCAGCGCATCTCAGTAGGCGAGGCAGGGCTTATGCGGGAAGCCAACCTTAATCGGTTATGACCCGGTATACATACGCAACAACCACAATTCCAACGACAGGTCTGGGCTCGGCGCGGGGAATCAAGCTATATACAGCGCAGAGCAATTAAGGTGCATGTCGTAAATGCGCAGCGCCTACCCAGATTACGCAACCGGGTAAGCATATCTACGTACACTGCACGTTACGACTACCTTTCTATATATGGTTCGCAGGATGCGAAGCGGAGTACAGGATGTATGTACAACGAAAAATAAAGCACTGCTTGGGGACGCGACGTTTTTCGCCACAACTGTTACGGAGACAGTAATTTCGTAACCATTCGCGTATTTTTTCCCCTGTAATTACTTGGCAGAAAATGATATGCACCAAAAACACAAGAACAAAGAACAACTACAGTCAAGGGTACGACGAAAGTTAATCTAGCTAGGTTGCGTCATGATGACGCAATCATTGCGGTCACTGACCGAGTCAGGTGCAAAAAAGAAAAGCTTTAGCAGCCCTTACGTATTCCTTGATCAGTGGTCACAGTAATTTCTACAAGGAGCAACCGCTAGGCGGGAAAGCAACCTATAAGGTCGCAGGTTGCGCTAATTAAGATAGCTTTAATTAATGAGCACGGTTACATATACGAGTGTACATTGAAGCCGCGCATAACAACGCATGCGCGCGTCACGTGACGTCACATAAGGTCGTCCCACTGCAAAGGGAAGGCTATAGCTAGGACAGCCGCGACGCACAAATGGCCCAGAAATTCCAAAACCGATAGCTGTCCCTGCCGCTTACCTACTCCAACCCCGGCTTATTCTCCTTGAGATATTCCTGCGCGCAGGTTTTACACCACAAGCACGCGCGAACTCGCGATCGGCCACAACATAGAAGCACGCAGTGGCTGCTGCTATGCAAATTACAAGTCGCCCCGCACAGACGGGAGAACGCGAAAGAACCAAGTTGCCCCGGGCGAACTCAAGTACAGTGAAAACAGTGAAAACTCCATCTGAAAAACTAGACTAGAAACACTGAGAATTGTCAAAATTGAGCTTAAAGAAAAAAAAATAAGGAGGTTTGAAGCCAAACGGTGTCCTTTTAATCGTGGAACAACACGGAACGAGTCAATTCGCGATGCGAGGTTCTTTAGTGGAGGTGCAACTGCCCTGCTTTTTTATTCTCTCCCACGGGCGAAATCAGAGCGCTGTGTGGACGCCTCTTGACCGCAACGACAGGAATACGCCAACCGCAGCGATGGCCGGGTCTGGAGACTGGAGTACGCTTCAGACCACCAGACTCCAGACGCGTACTCCAGACCGACCGTGCCGCAGATATATACATGGCTCTCAAGGACACTGATCCAATATGCGTGGGACGATCTCAGAGGCAGTATATATTGGGCCGACCCACAGCGATTTTCATTTCTTAATTACCATGCTCCGACGTCGCGATGTAGCGCGAGGCCACTTCTTAAGGTATTTTGATGAAGAAAAAGCCAACCGCTAAGCAAGACGTGTGGAGTTTTCTATAGCGCATATAAATTCCGCGCCAGTAAAAACGCCCATCGCGCATGGCAGCCACGCAGTTCACGCGTGCGGGAAGGAATATAGATACCGTATGTTGCGCACGAAACAAATACTGTTGCGAAATTAGGCGCATAGCTACATCATTAATGCCGGTGCCAACGTAAATGGCATGAGCTTGATGACAAAAGCGCGGCGAATGAAACTTTAAACGGCGAAGGGAAGAGGAATGAACGCAGCGGCGACCTTTATGGATCGCTAGCTGTCGGGGGACTTTTGATGCACGCACTGCAGCGTACATACATATGCGGTCGTAATGGCATTGTACCCGTAATGACAGCGAGCGACCACATTTTGCGGTCAAAGAGAAAACAAGATTAACGACAGACATTATTTACTTTACCCAGCTGTCTCCATCGCCTTATACAAACGCTCGGAACGCCAAAAAGCGCGCGACAAAGCCCTCCTTTTCTGCTGCTCTCGAAAGCGCCGAACGCACTCTTTTCTTTCTCCTTTTTGTTTAAGTGGTAAAATATGGCAGACCTCCGCAGTTAGATACGTGTAATACCAAGCAGTGAATGGCGCTGCATTGTTTTGCAAACGTTCGCCTATAATAATTTCTCGCTACGTTATTTTGAAAGACAAGTAGTTGTAGTAAAATGTAACCAAGACAATTGGCAGGCGTTTCGACGCTTAAAACGAGATAAGATGCGCCTTGACTTTCTACTGGAGCCACGCGGTTGTCTGACATAGGAGCTACTGATTGCATGCACGAGAAGGAAGCGATATTTGCACCAACGACGACTACAACAACAACGACGACGACAACAACAACAACCAATGTGCCGAATTTCAGTTACGGGCCATAACGCATGAGGAAATGAAGGGACGTGGCGACTGATCAACCCTCAGGGCATGCGTTACCAGGACGCCGAGACGAAAAAAGAAAGGTAAGAAAACAAGAGAAAAAGAGAAGGAAAACAACCAATACAGAGACACGTGGACTACACTTAACAGCGGGCCTAGTTTTGAAAGTACAGTTTAGATAAGCGCGGTTAATTATTCTGGGCGACGCGAAAGCCGCGCACACACACATCTGCTTCGTCCTCCGAGACATTCCGAGACGGTTTTAATGCTCAGCGCTGTATCTTAACTAGACGTAAATAAAGTATGCGCCGCGTCGTTCTCTATGTGTTCCATGCCTAATAAAACGCGAACTCTACATTAAACCTTTTCCAGGCGCACAGACCATGAAACTTGCAAGCATAGTGTGAGAGAGCGCACACGCGGGCGCGACCGCGGGAATACAATACGCGTGCCACATACGGGACACGCCTGTATACAATACAGCCCCGCATGACACAGAGCGCGGCGCTGACGATAACGACTGCAGCTATATAAACTTTCATCGCGCAGCCTCATTAATTCACAAGACTCCCGCACGCAGCCACGCACCACGTATACGCGCACTCTTCCGGAGGTAACCTTGAACGTTATACACGACGACGTAATGGGGCAGCAATTTCCGACGTCCCGTCGATGTAACCTCTACGGCTCTCCTTCCGCAACGTGTGGCCGGGTGCCCGTCACGTTTATATGATCGCTATAGCGGACCAATAGGCAACGTCGACCAAGGCGATACGGCTTCGCGTTCCGCTCGTTCGCTCTCCCCAACGCGCGGACTCCCGGTCGTTTGGCGCCGCTCCAAGGCGCGGACCGTAATGCCACACAGCGCGTCGCGCGCACGATGCCTGTCCGATCCGTCGTGAAAGAGCAACAAAAGAAGAGAGTCGTGCAGCACGCGAGCCTCCCAAGACGAGACCATAGAGTAACAGGACCACACGCTCGCATTAATTGAGCAGCGAGGCGCACGGCAAGGGAAGCTTGCATTTTAGCGAGAGGACGCGCGCACCCCGTCCCTCGCCGGACGGCGTATCTGAGATACGGGAACGACGGAACTCCGGTGGCGCCGCGGAGTTCCAGCGTAGTGCGACGCCACGGAGATAAGAAATCTAATCGCGCGGCGGACGCACTCGTGGCGCCTCTGTTTTTCTTCCGAGACCTTTGGCAGGTTCATTAACGGCAGCCGCAACATTGCCGAACCGCGGACCCCGATACGTCGCAGGGGCTCCTGCTCACATGGGACTATAGAGGGAAACAAGACAGCGCACGCTGCCGCCCGCGCGCTTTCTCACCGGGCTCCTTTCTTCTTTGACCCCGCCGATCGGGACTCCACACCCAACCTAATCTACTCGTTTACAGAAATTACAGCCAATTATCAATCCGGCCACGAGCTCTACCTCCGCGCGTGTATAGAGGCCTCGAAAAGGAGGAGGAGCAGCCTCCTGCTCCGTCTCTTTACCAACACTTTATGCTGTGCCCGGCGGCTCTCGTACATTTCGATCCGGCCTTTACCGGAGGTTGCCCGCACTGCGCGGAGAAGCCCTCGGACCTCTGCCACGTGGTGTGGGCTTGCCCATCCAACCCTGCTTCGCTCTCGTGCTGTTCTGAATAAAGTTCATTCTCTCTCTCTCACACACACGCACTTGTTCTACTTCTTCATCAGGTACGCATTCGTTTCAACAATTCTTGCTTTGTACTCCGTAAGTAAATTAATAAAAAAATTACTGCACAACTCGCCCCGCGATCACTGTCGACGGTAATGCGATTAGCATTCGAGCAATGCAGCGACATACCGCATTTCTCAAGTCTGATGCTGACGCAGGAATGACGGTGGAATGACGAAGGGATCAGGGCGACGGAACGGCAAAGGCGGTATGTCGATGGCAGCACGATGGCGATGAGGCGACGTTTCTTAAACAGTGACGATGGTATAAGGAGGGCGTGACGAGAACGGCACGACGACCACGTGACGACGCTGGTGTGACGACGAAGGCACGACGAGCGTCGAATGACGTAGTCAGAATGACGACGATGAAACGATCCGCGACGATGCGGAAGGTGGTACGCGCGAACTCCCACATTGTCGTGAAACACGCTCGAAAAAATTCTCCCCTAGAAAAAAGAAAAGAAGAGAAAGAAACAGGAACGGCTCCGGCTCGAAGGGCGACTATAGCTCCAACATGGCGCCTATTTGCGTTTCATCCCCTCCCCCCCCCCCATCTCCTGCCTAACACGCGGTGCATTTCCCGGACGCGTCGAGAATTCGCAAACCCTCTCTGTACACAGTGACTGTGTCCTTACGTTGTAGCCAATCTTCCAAAGCGGTGGCTTCCCAAAATAGGAGAACGCGCGGTAGTTCGCCCCCTATGCAGGCCCACAGAATTCGACCTTCTTTTGTACAATTCAAAGCGACGGGGCGGAAAAAAAAGATATGCAAAAAAAAAGAAAGAGAGGAACACAACGCAGTCTTCCTCGGTCGAGTGTAACACGTCAATAGCCCCGGGCCTCGGTCGTGTAAGAGAGTTAGCCCCGACACGAAGGCAAAACAGCGGACGTATTCGGAGAAGGGAAACATTGAAATAACAAGCAAACGTGCAATGCACGCGCGCACGCACGCGCGCCAACGTAGCTTTAATCCCGCTTTTACACTTCTCGATAAGCGACGCAAGGTGCGAGTTCAAAAAATCGCGAAGGTATAGGAACACGGCGAATGCGGAAACGTCCGTTTTATTGCCACCTCGATTGACACGGGCAAACACGTTCGGGAAACGGACAGACCGAGGGAAAGGAATAACACAAACAAACGCTCGACAAAGCCCTAACCCCCTGGAGTGCGTCGTCCTTCCTTCCTTTTTTTCTTTCTTTTCTTCTTTTTTTTTTCTTTTCACCTCTTGCTCGAAGGAAGTAATGGCCCTCTCGTAGGAGCGCCATCCGCAGTGCCGAGAACGCGCGCGACTCCGGTTGAAACGCATGAGCGAAAACGCGCGGCACTTTTCGCACGAGCGAAGGGCTTGGATTGTAGAGCCAAGCCGTCCGTAATATCGCTTAATTTGTTTCCATTTTTTCGCCTTTCTGGTTTCCTCCGCGCCGCCCGCATTCCCGCACGGCGAGTATAAGCCAGAGCGCGCAGCCCCCCCGTCCGTCGTGCACAATCAATTTCGCGCACATTCCGTAAAGTTCGAGAGCAGCTGAAAAGGAGCGACGCGAGAAGAAGAACAGAGACACGCGGACAGCACATATACTACAGTGCTTAGCCCAGCGGAAGAAGAGAAGGAGCATGCCGTAGCAGGGAGCTAACGCCTTCTCCTCAATCTCGACCTTGCAACGGCAAATCACTCTGCAACGAACGTTGCCATAAATCACTACACAACGAACGTTGCCAAGAGGAGGATAGACGAAGCAAGCAGGCAACGCGCTGTCTTCGTCGTACACAAAGACGCCCGCTGTTGTGCGCGGATGGGCTTTTCGGCGAGGACCGAAGAGGCAGAGAAAGAGATTTCGGTCTGGCTCGCAGCCGCTAACGACGACGAACACATTTGCATAGTTTTGTTTGCTGTTCGTCAAGAAGTCGTACGCTTGGGTTCCGGCTGAAGTGAGTGTGTAAATGAAAGAGTTCCTTACGTTTTTCCGCTGTGATATTCAGAACTAGAGTTTAGGGCCTCATGAATAAGAGAGAGAGGGGGGGGGGAAACTGCAGGGCCCGTAATCGCAGAACAACTGTTCGTACACAAGAGAGGTAAGTCAATCGTGACAATCGGGCGTATAATTAGGGGGCACAACGAGGCAATGGCAAATAGCCCTTCGAGACGAAAAGCTTTGGGGATTCAGCCTCTGTTTCTTTGCTTATGTACTTCATATCAACGGAGGGAGACGGGGGGGGGGAGCATACACAATTATGCGCATGCGACATGCACATAAAGTAGAAACTAATTTGGAAACGATTGTGGAAACCTGGAAACGACCGAGATGTAGAACTAGACAACAAAGTGTATCTCGCTCATTGTTCACGACGACAACGTTGCAAAACCCAACGGTCGAAGAAAAATAACCCGTCTACACAATAGCGGCATGAAATACGAGAAGAAATGAAACACAGGGCTAGAATGTATTTCCACCTCGTTGCTTCCGTTTGACACCACCCTCCAGACCGTTCTTTAAATAGGGCAACGAAGTTATTTCTTTATGTAGAGCATTTCTCCGGCCTGAACCATCAAATGCGAGGGGGAAGGAAATTTCTACGCGTATGAAAAACACCAGATTTGAAAGAGTTCAAACAAGACGTGCACAATGGAAATATTGGAAACGTGCACAATGGAAACTATAGCTGGCATGTGAACAGAGCTTCTGTGTAGAAGCCGAAACGTTTTCTTTGAGAACACCATTTTGGTCGGCATTTTTGTTAATTCTGCCTGACATGTACTTTGCGGGTACCATCCGTTTCAAGCAGTGGTAACCTTCCACGTACTGCACAGAAAGGGCCGACGAAATTTCCTCGTTGACTTCGGCAGGTGAAACCTTCGCTCCAAATGGCGGACTGATTGCCACATTCTTCTTTTCATTTCTTTTTTCCACTTCGCTCGATGGTAACTTCACGGTAGAATGCCTAAGAAAATGATGTTTTCCGCAACGCCAGTATGCTACCGTAATTCCTTTTGCTGATACGAAACCATGCAATATCCTAGTCTGAATACGAGATTAGATATGTTATTCTAAAGGGTACAAAGAATAAACCTTCAAAAGGAAAGGGCAAGTCATGGCTTCACGATTTTACGTTCTTCAGTTCTGCGAAAAAGAATCGTATTGGGGAATGAAGGCACAAGTAGTATCATGCTTAAATTCGAGAGCGTTTGCCATAACCTTTTATTTATTTATTTATTTATTTATTTTATCAATTACAGCGACTATCTTTCTTTAAGCGCAATTCGGCCAGTTTAGGTCGTTATCTCAGAAAGGGGACATTTCACAGAAAATAGTAATACCTACGTATCTATCACTGATAAGGTCCAACAATTTATTTATTTATTTTTGTTGTTGACTTTGTTAGATTTCTAAATCGTGAAATTGAGAAGTTGTGAGGCCAGGCCTGCACGGCGGGAATCCTAAAACTGTAGCACCTACACTGAAGCTCTGCGCTTCCAAACTGGGGCACGAAAGATATTGGCGTTAACGATAAACATATTTCACAAGAGCCTGCCTCGAAGAATCCGCAACAATATATAAAGTGAAACGCCGATGTCTGTTTTAGCGCATTTTGGGGGCGGATATCTATCTCTAAAGCGACGCTAGTGTCAAGATTTTTTGTTTCCGGACATACAATACGATTTCGCCATGTCTCGGTTCTAACTTCGCAATTTTAACAAGTGCTTAATTAAAGCAATTTATTAGCGCACCTTATTAGTTACCTGCACGGATGACCACTTCAATTCGTTGTGCGAGCAACGTCCACCTCTTGATATAACTCACAACGACAGACCAACGTGTATCGCTTTTCAACTGGATACATTGTATGAATTCGTTGCAACCAAACGCACAGGCGGTACCATTCGCAGCGAACTAAAATTATCGCTCGATCGCACACACGCCCACGCGCATGCGCAAACGCACGCCAGGAATCTGAGCGATCGCTGCATTCGAAAGACAGTTGTCGCGGTTTCACAGGCAACGCACAACACGAACACACTTGCGTGCTTTTCTCGCGAAAAAATAAATAGAATCGGCTAGGCAGAATACACACTGCAACGACAGCCCACAGAGACCTCACATTGTATACATTGTGAAGATACGGCGCGTGTGACGGTGTTCGCAGGTTGCCCATGGAGCTGACGCTCAACAACTTCCCGAGCTCTCTTGAAGGCACTTACAGAGAGTGTCCACGAGGGCAGTCGCACGGTGCTTTATTTGGGCGCCACCGGTCTAACTACATGAAGAGCGCGTCGCTTTGTAGATAGTGTTGGCTATCCCTCATACCACGTCAGCGGCGCGCTACCGGGAGGTGGCGCCACCGTATGTTCCCGCGCCCAATAGCTGGCCTCGGACGTCGAAGCCGGTATAATATAACCTGAGAAAAAAAAAAACGAATCACTAGTTTAAGAAAACGCAAATGAACTGTCGCCTATTGAAATGAGATAAACGCAAGGTAACTTCTTAAACGATGATCATCGCGTTTCCAAGCAAATTCGTGGCTCCGGCAAGCGTTGCGTTGCCTTTATATGCGAAGCTGGCCACGCCGTCACACGCCGTCCTTCACCCGTGAACTAAAACCACTGGGGACTCGCCTAATAGCAGGAGGGTCGGAAAATTTATTGCGGCACAACGTTTACCGGCACTCCATGTGGGGAAAATGTTCATTACTATCGGAGAAAATGAGGATCATTCTCCCCTCCCCCCTCAATTTCCTGCCCAGACGGCAGCGGCGGGTTGCCAGCGTCGCTTCAGGGATTGCTATAGGCCTATATACATGCCGACACCCGGACCTTCAACGATATATCCAGAGTGTCGAACACACTAAGGTGCCCCAATGCCACGGAGCACCATAGAACGCGCGCTGTGTCAGCGCCCTATAAGGGCGAGAATCGGCGATATCGCACGCGCATGCGCGCAAATCGGTATTCAGTGCGAGCGTCTATCTGCTGCGCTCTTCGTTCCAGGAAATGCACACGTACCGCCTTTCTCCTGCTCGCTTGACATCGTTAAAAAAATCTCGCTGATGGTACATTCGCATTGCTTCTGCGATATTTGCTAAGTTTTTCAATTCTGGCTATAGGTTGAGCCTTTCGTTTCCTTAGAATGCTATGTAATCCGTCTCTAATCCGTAATGCGACCAAAATTTATCTCGTCACGTGTAGAGCTGGCGAGCGAACTCTGACTTCGACACACCCGTGAGTTCTTCCGCCTGTCCTGGCTGGCCGAGCAGCTGCTCAGCGCAATATGGCGGCTGACCTTTTACTGTACTCGAAAAAGTACAATTCGAAAATTCAGCTTAACTCTATATTGCTCCTTATAGCGTTTGTTAAAAACATCGTCAACGGTAACCCACTTCTGGAATTGCGCTTACGAACCCGTTCCTCGGGTACGTGGCTAAAAAAAAGTATCTGTAAGAAAACCATTCGAAGACGATTACTAGACGTCGAAATAAACGGCACGGCATCACCGAAACCGGAACGATCCAGGTCACGATGAGTATATATGCTAGTAAGTCTGGTATATTCACCGATCCCAAGAGACTCAATTTCCGTCTTCCATTTCCATTACGCATTAAAACCGAATCAAGCTCTATATGCCACCCAAAATAACCGCGCCAACTTCTCTGCCGTATCCCCAGCAAATTCGTTTTTGCAAAAGCCTGAAATTACCGACGTAAAAGTGCGCCGTTTCGCGCCCAATTTGCTACTGACTCGTTACACATAACCAGCACATTTTTTTTTTCTTTTTCACTTTATCGCAGCTCAAGCCCGCTCTGAGATTTGTTCTTCGGGGTAAATTATACAGGTGTAAGTAGTACCTGCTTCTATAATATTACCCGCACGCAGCGGTCGGCAAGCCGGCTTCTCTTCGGGTCGTCATCACTGTTACTCGAATCACAGCTAGACGAGCCATTAAGAGAGTGCGAAATAGAGCGAGATTCGGCGAGTCGGGCGGTTCCTCTCGCTAACACGAGGAGCACAGCACATTCGAAGGAAATTATTATCCGCCAGGGAGACGGGGCCACGGGACCCGCCGAAAACGTCAGCGGCGAAATAAAAAAAAAAGTAATGGGCGTCTAGGGAGCATGGGGGAAAAAGGGGGGGATGAGGGAATTCTCGCGGGTGACGGCGGTGCTGCATGGCATTTGTTTTTCCATTCGTATTCGCGCCGTCTGTCTTGATGGGCACGCCGCATAGGGTTGCGAGCTCCGGTGGGAGTAAACCGGTCGAAAGCTGCAGCCGCGCAGATCACGTGTCAACAGCAGGAAGAGGAGGTGGAGGACGGGACGACGAACAAAAACAGCAGCAGCAGCGAGCGACGTCGAAGAGAGGGAACCCGTAATCTCGCAATTGTATGGAACCGAAGTCAAAGAGCTCTCCTTACTGTCCTTGGGCACAAACTAAAATCGCAGAATGCGCAAAGCGAGTCACACGACGCGCAAGAATATGAGAATTTCAATGAAAGAAGCGCAAGCCAAATTTTGTCGGCTGTACGCAAGAACGAAAACATATGCCTTTGAATGGGAAACGCGCGGGACGCCTCGAAGAAATATAATCTTCTTCTTCATCTTCATCTTTCTGATTTTTTTCATCAATGCACATTCATCACTGAGCTTCCTCGGAGATCGCGGGTATCATCGCGACTCAAAGCGCAGAAGACTTTTCTTATATGCGATTCATTGAGTGATTGTTTGATTGACTGATCGATAGATCGCCACCGCCACTTCAGCAGCAAGATGGTACTAGCGAGAAGTAAAAAGGGGTGTGCGGACTCCGCCTAAAACAGCCAAACTGTATTAATTCTCCCTATGTGTATCCGCGTTCTACATAGAACATCGTTCCGGATACGCCGTAGCTGCTACCGAAAGAAGAAGTTTGTCAGCGCCATGACGTAATGAAAATAGCGTGTGTGTGTGTGTGTGTGTGTGTGTGTGTGTGTGTGTGTGTGTGTGTGTGTGTGTGTGTGTGTGTGTGTGTGTGTGTGCGCGCGCGCGCGCGCGTTTGTGTGTGTGTGTGTGCGTGTGCGTGCGTGCGTGTGTGTGTGTGTGTGTGTCGCACTGCGTCTCCTCGCCGCAGTACGACACGGTGCAGTTTACCGGCGCTTATACATACGCTTCGCGTGTACGTTTGGCGCAGGCTGCCTTACAATCCCCTATCGCTTCATCGTTCGAGGCTGGTTTCTACCAGCTTTCCTTCGTTTGTTGCAGATTAGTTTCTGCCCGTCTATTTCTCGACGTTGTCCTTGCTTCTGTATGCATAGCGCTTTCCATATGTTACCGCCTTCTCGTGTCAATAAATGGTACCCAAAGCGGCCTGGAACACAGTCCCAATTCAGAACGGCAATATTGAATCTAAGAGAAAAATAGATTACGCCTATTCTAGATAGGCGACACTTATACGGTGTACCGCTACCTTAATGGAATAAAAGTAAGGTCAAAGTATGCCGCTGTGCATCCGCCAACCTCGTCCACTTCACTGAGGAGATAACATTGCTCCACACACTATATCGATGCGATTCCCTACCCACCTCGGCAGCGACAACAAATTAATAGTTTATTAAAACTAGAAATGGCATTCGACTAGAACAAAATGGGGAAATAATAAAATTCAAGATGTGTGCCAACTACATATCTACACGAATATAGAGACTTATAATAAAGCTATCGTTTTACTCTCCGCGCATCGGGCTGGCGCGAGATGTCCACTCCACGCGCCGTCGGTCATAATTTATACTGCAAGCACGTTAATCACTCACTCAAAATTTACATAACGGAAAAAACCGCACACGCGTACATTAGCGGAAACGCGCGAACCGGAAAAGAAAGGAATATATTACGCTCTTATCGGAAGCCCGATTTCCAAGTGCCGCTTTGAGACTGATCACTATCGGGGTCGTTCATCATCCATGCCGCAGCGTCCGTATATCTCGGCCCAGAAAATTGCACCCTTCCACCACTGCCCCCCCCCCCCCCCCATCCCGCGGACGCCCCCTCACCACTCTCCGACAACGTCACGAAAATTGATAAATGGGACAGCTGACGCCATCGTTGAGGAAGCTTGGGCAACATCCAACGGTTTGAAGGGACACGTCTTACGACAACGCGTCCGTCGCAAAGCCTTTTTAAGAACTATGTACCACCTCCGCAACGAAGATGACATCTACAGCCAAATGACGCAAGCTCAACTATCAGGGCACACTCACACGACGCCCGGAAAATTAAGCGTCGAGGTCTGAGCGACGGCTTCTTCTTTCTTTTCGTCGACAACCTAAACACTAGCAACAAAATAAAAAGAAAGAAAGATAAAAAAAATTCGTTCAGTAAGAGAAGCAAAATTCAACCGTGACTTAAGCTACACGTAGCTTTCATTCAAGCCACTTTTCTTAATCTCGCGTAGTCAGAAGAACAAAGGAACCTTCGAACCTTCAATTGAAGGCCATCACTCCACGCCTGCTTCTATGCATACAATGAAAAAGAGTGAGCGCTTACACGCCCAAACTTCTTCCCTGCTTACTCGCTCGTTGTCCCTCGCTATGAACCTGTCCGGAATAATTATTTCGCCTGTTACATTGTATCCACGCAAAAAACGAATAAGAAATATTTAAAGAAAGAAAGGTAAAAATAATGAAAAGGAGGAAAAGGTGGGCGGAGGAGGAAAGGAGGCAACAAGGCCGCATCAGCGTAAGTCACAAAGGTAGCCGCCGCCGCCGTGTGCTGCTGGCAACACAACGCGCGCCACCCGCCGTGGTTGCTCAGTGGCTATGGTGTTGGGCTGCTGAGCACGAGGTCGCGGGATCGAATCCCGGCCACGGCGGCCGCATTTCGATGGGGGCGAAATGCGAAAACACCCGTGTGCTTAGATTTACGCGCACGTTAAAGAACCCCAGGTGGTCAAAATTTCCGGAGTCCTCCACTACGGCGTGCCTCATAATCAGAAAGTGGTTTTGGCACATAAAACCCCAAATATTTAAAAAAAAAACAACGCGCGCCGCAACTTCTGGCGAAGAAGCTCCCGCCCGCGGCGCGCGAAAGCAGTGACCCCGCCGGAGGGACTATTTTTATACGGTCAGGTGTCGGTGGCGTAAGCGCTTCCCCACCCTTTCCCGCCTTCCTTCCCTTCATCGGGAACAAAGGAAGGCGCCGAGAACAAGGAGCCGCATTAGGAGGATCCCCTCTCTCTGGCCCCCCTCCTCCTCTTCTCAAGCGGCGCCCAAGCACTGCGGCCGTGCGCGAGGGACTCCATCCTGTGGGATTACGGGGAACACGGCGGCGGGCGGGGAGACACCGGCAGTCCGTAAATTGGCCGCACCTTACAGCGCGCCGAGGAAGGAGACGAAGACGACGAGGGGAGTGGGCTCACTCCCGCGGGCCTTGTCGGCATCACAGACCGGCCGTTGTATATGCATCCTCTTATAGAGAGAGACGACACCCGCTCCACCTTCGCTTCCAGTCACGGCTCGGTTCCATTCCCTCGAGCACGACGTGTAGCGAAGCAAGCCGAACGCCGCTGATATGCTGCTGCAGGTCCAATATGTAGCATTGTTGTTAGTTTTCTTTTACTGCGACAACAGTTAAAGAACTCGAAACTGTTTGCGCTGAGTCGGCCTGTCCTTTCTGCTACGCCGATGAGGATGTCATCGACAAGTCGTATTCGTGTAGCCGTCATAAGTCGGCGTCATCTTCAGCTTCACCCTCGTCGTACGAAGAAACAAAATCAAAGCGTCTATCAACAACCCGCCACTGGGATTCAACCCACGTCCCCGCGGTAACGCTCGGTCGGGGACCAGGACATACACTAACCACTCCCCTATGGCTCAACTTCGGTGCTTGGTAATTTGTGCGGGGTTTCGTGTGTCACGAACTGTGGAAGTGGCGGCATCTTTACATGGATTTCGGACGCCAGAACAGGACACTACTCTAGTGGAAAAGTTCAACGTCGTGCGCTTCGCAAAGAAGTTGTTCTTGAGAAGTTGGCAGTGTTCGCTGTGAGAGACTGGCACTTTCAAGGTAAATGAGTTCACGGTAGCAAGAATCACCTGAAGCCTGCTAATTTTTATTTCTTCCTTCTTATGTTCACTGTTAGAAAAGCCTGGGAAACCACGATGTTTCGCACTCTCCAAAGTCTACCCCTATATTTTTCTAGCCAACCTCATTACATTGGATCTTCTTTACAGTAAGAGCTGAGTCTGTTGTGGCAATTTGCTCACCAAGTAAAACCATTGCACTATTTGCACGCTGCAGCAGTACGAGGAAGCTTCCTACACTTACAGGCGTTGTTTCATTTTATTCTGTTGAGGAATATTTAAATTCCGACCTCTTGACGGCGCTTCATTGAATGCGGTGTTCTTATTGCAGTCAGAGAAAGATACTGTACAAATGCAAGTCATTCAACCCTTCCGCTCTGTAAGTAGTGCATGTAGATCACTGCTCAATTTAATAAAGCTGGCGATTGGTGACACTTTTACTGCGTGTCCTGTTCGGTAACCATTAGTCGTTGCACGTCGTGTATGCCAAGTGCCTACTGTTTAAATTACTTTGCGAATCTGCTAATTTGATAGGGTAAAATTTTCTTCACCGATTGCTGGATTTTAGCCATCGTGCAGGCGTTACCTAAAGGTAAAAGGCGCGGTACTAAAGCAAATATAGAAACCAAAATGAAGATCTTGAATTAACAGCCGGATTAATCTATCCCCAGTACGCGTTGAAACTACAATAAGCAAAATATTTGCCTAGTATTAGCTACATGAAACAGTGATAGGAATGCGTGCAGATACACTATGTAGCAAAATGGAAAAGCATGGTGTTATGCGCGCTGTCAAGAATGGCGAGTTGCGCAACAAGATTGCCACCTTGCCACCCGATTACGACAAGGGGTGCAAGACGCGCACCTCTCCCTCTCCGTCGCTGCAGCTGGGAGGCGTTCAAAGAAGCGGCCTTTGCGCTGGAATCCGCCGCCTTCCACCCGCCCCATCGACATTGTGACGGGACTAGTTCGGCGTGTGTGAAAAATGCTTCCGGAGTTCCCCAACGCGGAGCTGATTTGACACGCCTGGACAAGCTGCCGTGGGGACGACGTTTTTTCGTGCCTCTCACGCTTCGGAGTGGCGCAGAACAACGAGCGACCCTCGATCGACTCCGATAGTTCCCGGAACGGCACCCCGCGCGGTTGCCTCTGTGTACAGAGCGCGGTTGCCTTTGTGTACGTAAACTGGTCTGCAGAGCAGCTGTGAGTTGGTGATGTGTAAACGAACAGTCGCCGCGTCGTAGGACCGGCGGATCGAGTGTATAAAAACTGTGGTTGTGCGAATGCTGAGGACACACTTCTCTTGAGCAGTCATGTTAGACTGAGTCACTTCTCTCATGCAGTCCTGTTGGACTAATACTCTTTTTCTCAAGCAGTCATGTTAGACTGATTTAATTTCTGTAAATAAACCCTTTTCCTCGTTCTCGATGAGAAGCAGTTCTTCACTCCGTCAACGATCTCAGCGTAAATAAGTTGGACGACGGCATGGGCCAGCTACCTTCGAATTCATGCCGTACTCCAATCTTGGCAAAGGACCACGGACGATGGGATTGAGCCCCCAATCCTGACAACTGGCTGACAGCGGTGAGATGGACTTTGCGACATGGTGCTGTATCTGCGGTGAGTGCTTGGTTTTTGCTTTGACTCTCTAGGCTTCATTTTGTGGTTGTTCTGTTTAGAACAGTAGGGAAGCTAGATTGTTGTGTGTTAGCTAGGTTGTGTTTTCCTAGCTAGATTTAGAGAGCAGAATCAAGGCAGTAAAGCAGCAGTCATGGAGTTAAGGACACTGCTGAGAGACGAGTTGTTGATTGTTGGTGAGGAACTGGGCTTAGATGTACGCAAGGAAATGCTCAAATCGGAATTATTGGAGCTAATTTCCAATCAGGCCAGTGAGCAAGATATTGAAATGGGATTGGAACTTCTCAAAAAGAGAGAGAAACGGGAAAAAGAAAGAGAAGAACGGGACAGAGAAAACCGAGAGAGAGAGGAACGCGATAAAGATCGCGAGTTTCAGTTAAGGAAAATGCAACTTGAACTTGAAAGCAAACGTTTGGAGTTGCCTCAAGGAAGTGAAGGCGCTCTGGGTCGATCAAGTGAGGCAGAATCGTACCGCATGGACAGGCTATTAAAGCCATTTGAGGTCGGGACCGACATAGGCTTGTTCCTAAGCAATTTTGAAAGGACTTGCGAAAAGATGAACTTCGGTCCGAGTACATGGCCACAGCGGTTGCTGTCTATGTTGCCGTGTGAGGCGGCGGAAGTAATCGCCAGACTGAGTGTGCAGGATGCATATGATTATGCAAAAGTTAAGGCTAGTCTCCTGAAGAAATACCGCCTTTCAGCCGAAGCTTTTCGGCAAAGGTTTAGGAGCACAGGCAAGAAAGATAGCGAGGGCTATCCGGAGTTTGCATATAGCTTAAAGGCCAACCTAGTCGAGTGGCTTAAAAGCGCGGAAGCGTACGACAGCAGAGACATGATCATTGAATGCATGTGTCTAGAGCAGTTTTACAAAACCATCCCCCAAGCTGTGAAACTGTGGGTGCAAGACAGAGGTAATGTAAACACTGTGGAAAGGGCGGCTGAATTAGCCGAAGAGTACGCAACCCGTAGAAAGTTGAACGCCGAGGAGGGAAACTGGGACGGTCGAAATGGACCGCGGAAACCATTTCCGTTCAAAAAGGGTGCGCAAACTAGACGATCCGAGCCTGTAGACATGGCGGAAAAACCCGCAGAAAAGAGCGAGGAGAAACTTAACGGGGAAACCACACAAAAAGAACAGAAAAGAAAATTCGAATCTGTTAGACCAATTCGCTGTTACAAATGCCACAAACTGGGACATATAGCTGTAAACTGCGAGAAGTCTAGCGTAGTTTTTTCCTACGTGGAGGAAAAGGATGAGAATATGGAACTTTTAAGTCCATATCTCCACGACCTGCAAGTTAATGGAAAACCATGCCGAGTGCTAAGAGACAGTGCCGCCACGCTGGACATTGTCCATCCGTCTTACGTGATGGTAGATGACTTCACCGGAGAAGTAGCGTGGATAAAACAGGTTGTAGAAGAACACAGCGTGTGTCTGCCCATGGCCAAAGTCAAAATCAGTGGACCATTCGGGGAACTAGAGACTGAGGCTGCAGTTTCCAAATTTTTGTCACTGCAGTATCCCTACATCTTTTCGAATCGTTCGAATCAGTTACTGCGTGACAGAGGGCTCAAACTGGGAGAGGGCATAGTACAGGCATTGACCCGAGGCCAAGCTCGTAAGATCGCGGCGCTTTCGGCTGAAAATGCTCAAGCTCCTCCAGCGGAAGCAGAAAAGGGCATAACTTCAATACCCGAATCCGAGCTAGGCCCGAGGGACAAAAGAACAGTTGAGGAGAGCCTGCCAGCTGACCAACTCAATGAGAGCGTAGCACTAGAGTGTCAGAGTTCTAGCCTGCAGGAAGAGCAAGCAGACGCGCTCACAAGCGAGACAGGGTCGTTATTATCACCGGCCTCAAAGAACTTTGATCAACTCTTACGCGTGGATAGAGAGTCACTGGCAGCTGAGCAAAAGAATGATGAGAGCTTAGCTAGATTACGTGACACAGCTAAAGAAGGCATTGCTAGGCGCAACGTAACGGTACATGAGAGAGGAGGTTTGTTGTATCGGCATTACAGAGATCGAAAGGGTAGGATTTTAGATCAGTCAGTCATACCTACTAAGTATAGGGAGGACCTTTTGAGTCTTTGTCATGGAAATGGGTGGTCCGGCCACCTAGGCATAAACAAATCAAAGGAAAGATTGCTTATGGAATACTACTGGCCTGGCTGTTTCAAAGATGTAGAAAACTTTGTAAGATCATGCGACGCCTGCCAGCGTTCTGGTAAACCAGGAGAGACTTGGAAAGCTCCACTGAAGGTAGTGCCCTTAATAACAGAGCCTTTCAGACGACTTGTAATAGACACGGTAGGGCCTCTTCCAAAAACAAAATCAGGCTACAGGTACTTGTTTACCATGCTGTGACCGGCCACCAAGTTTCCAGAAGCAATCCCTTTGAAAGAGCTCAGCTCCACTGAAGTAGTAGACGCGCTTTTGACAGTGTTTGCACGAGTTGGGTTTCCAGCCGAAATTCAGGCAGATCAAGGGTCAGTATTCACGAGTGCACTGACTTCCACATTCTTGCAAAAGTGCGGGGTAAAGTTAATACACAGTTCTGTCTATCACCCTCAGTCAAACAGTGTAGAGAGGTGGCATTCGGTGCTTAAGCGAGTTTTGCGTGCGCTCTGTTACGAGCACAAGGAGGACTGGGAGAACTGTCTGCCGGCAACTTTGTTTGCTTTGCGAACGGTTCCACATGAAGCGACAGGGTTCTCACCAGCAGAACTAGTGTATGGGAGGACACTCCGTTCTCCACTGAGAATGTTAAGAGAGATGTGGGAGGAAAGAGGGGAGAGTCCAACCGTGGTTGAATACGTGCTAAATTTACTGGAACGGCTAAGCGCAACCCAAGAACTAGTCGGAAAGAACATGGCACTAGCTCAAAAGAACGCCAGATTCTATTACGACAGGAATGCGAGGCTTCGTACGTTTAACGCCGGAGACCAGGTAATGATCCTCAAACCTTCAAGAAAGAACAAGCTTGAAGTTCACTGGGACGGGCCTGTTAAAGTGTTGCACAAACTTTCAGAAACTAACTATGCTTTGAGAATGCCCGGTCGCAGGAAGGAAGTGAGGATATATCACTGTAATTTGATGAAGCCGTATGTAGAGCGGAGCGGAGTCGTTAACTATACCGTCAAAGAGCCGGATGGCATTGGTACCAAGTTTAAGGAGTATAGGGCAACCTCCAACTCTGAAATCGGCCTAGAAGAAGTAGTAGAACACTCGGTAAGCTCTCATGCTCTAAGACCCGAGCAGCTAGATGAGCTAAAAGGGGTGTTAGGGGAATATCTCGACAGATTCAGCGATCGGCCGGGTAGAACCGAACTGATAACGCATGAAATTGAGCTGACCTCTACCGAACCAGTAAGATCAAAACCTTACAGGGTGTCTCCAAGACAGAGAGAGATTATGGAGGCAGAGATACAGCGCATGCTAGAGTTGGGAGTTATTGAGCCCGCTGAGAGTGACTACACGTCACCGCTAATACTCGCAGAAACCCCTAACAAGGACCCTCGTCCGTGTGTTGACTACAGGAAGTTAAATGCCATCACTAGGGATCAGCTGTACCCGATACCCAACATTGAGGAACGAATTGAAAAAGTTAGCGCTGCTAAATACATTTCAACTATAGATCTCGTGCGGGGGTACTGGCAAGTTCCCCTTTCAGAAAGTGCCAGCCGCTATGCCGCATTCATCTCGCCTGTAGGCACTTTTCGCCCTCTCGCACTCAGCTTCGGGCTGAAGAACGCGCCGTTTAGCTTCTCTAAGTTAATGGATATTGTCCTAAAAGACTTACAGGAGTTCGCCTTACCTTATCTTGATGATGTAGCCATTTTTTCGGTCAGCTGGGAACAACACGTATCGCACCTCAAACAGGTGTTCTCACGGTTGAGGGAAGCCGGCTTAACGATGAAAGCGGAAAAGTGTAGGTTTGGTTGTTCGCAGCTTACTTATCTGGGCCATGTTGTTGGTCAGGGCATGAGACGGCCGGCTGAGCTGAAAATAGCGACGATTGGAGATTTTTCTCAGCCGCGCACGAAAACGGACGTTCGTTCATTTTTGGGACTTGTGGGGTACTATCAACGGTACCTTCCGAATTACTCGCAATTGGCAAGTCCATTAACAGACGCCCTCCGAAAGGGAGCACCGAGTAACGTACACTGGGATAAGGACAAAGAGAACGCTTTCCAAAGTTTGAAAAGGCTATTGGTTTCTCGCCCTGTGCTTCGCGCGCCAGACTACACAAAGGAATTCATAGTTCAATGCGACGCAAGCGACAGAGGTATGGGCGTGGTACTTAGTCAGGTCGGCGACGATAACGAGGAGCATCCTATCCTCTACGCCAGCCGTAAACTAAATGTAAGAGAGGAAGCCTACAGCGCTTCAGAGAAGGAATGCGCTTGTTTGGTTTGGGCCGCCCAGAAGTTGTCGTGTTACTTGTACGGAGCGAAGTTCATCTTCCAGACCGACCACTGTCCTCTGACGTGGCTCAATCAAATGTCACACAAAAACGGCCGCTTGCTCCGATGGAGCCTCACTCTCCAAGAGTACAACTTCTCCGTTAGATATAAGAAGGGAAAGTTGCATAGCAATGCGGATGGTTTGAGCAGGCTAATTTGAATTCTGCGTTTGGGGGTCCCGCCTAAATTTTAGGGTTACTAGTGTTAAATTTATTAAGCGGAGAAGATCCCCTCTCATTTAGCAGGATTCCCTCCATGATTGCTGAATTTGTCAGCAGGAATTTGCTTCAGAAATTGGCATAGTGAAATGCAGCATTTTTTTTTGTTTCTGCACTTATGTTGTTGTTGTTTTTTTTGAAGCCTAGCGAGTCTAAAGTGAGAGCCAATGCACGTCATCTCGGCGCAGAGCCGTGTTGTGGGGTTCATTTTGCAGTTGCCTGTCCTTGTTGGATGTTTTGGGGCGGTGACATCAATGCACAAGTGGTCGCTGCGAGCCAAGACATCAATCCCCCCCTGACCAGCAGCCGTTCTCTTCCTGCCTAGCGGTTGTCAGCGCTAGACAGTCGAGACTTTTCGGGCCATGGAGGCGCTGTCAAGAATGGCGAGTTGCGCAACAAGATTGCCACCTTGCCACCCGATTACGACAAGGGGTGCAAGACGCGCACCTCTCCCTCTCCGTCGCTGCAGCTGGGAGGCGTTCAAAGAAGCGGCCTTTGCGCTGGAACCCGCTTCCTTCCTCCAGCCCCATCGACATTGTGACGGGACGAGTTCGGTGTGTGGACAATGATTCTAGAGTTCCCCAACGCGGAGCTGATTTGACACGCCTGGTCAAGCTGCCGTGGGGACGCCGTATTTTTGTGCTTCTCACGGTTCGGAGTGGCTCGGAACAATGAGCGACGCTCGATCGGCAACGATAGTTTCCCGGAACGGCACCCCGTGCGGTTGCCTCTGTGTACAGAGCGTGGTTGCCTCTGTGTACAGAGCGTGGTTGCCTTTGTGTACGTAAACTGATCTTCAGAGCAGCTGCGAGTTGGTGATGTGAAAACGAAGAGTCGCCGCGTCGTAGGACCGGCGGATCGAGTGTATAAAAACTGTGGTTGTGCGAATGCTGAGGACACACTTCTCTTGAGCAGTCATGTTAGACTGGTTCACTTCTCTCATGCAGTCCTGTTGGACTAATACTCTTTTTCTCAAGCAGTCATGTTAGACTGATTTAATTTCTGTAAATAAACCCTTTTCCTCGTTCTCGATGAGAAGCAGTTCTTCACTCCATCAACGATCTCAGCGTAAATAAGTTGGACGACGGCATGGGCCAGCTACCTTCGAATTCATGCCGTACTCCAATCTTGGCAAAGGACCACGGACGATGGGATTGAGCCCCCAATCCTGACAGTGTTAGCTTTTCTTTAGGCGAAGAAAATCCCCTCTCATTTAGCAGAATTCCCTCCATTAATTGCTGAATTTGTCAGCAGGAATTTGCTTCAGAAATTGGCATAGTGAAATGTAGCATTTTTTTTTGTTTCTGCACTTATGTTGTTGTTGTTTTTTTTTGAAGCCTAGCGTGTCTAAAGTGAGAGCCAATGCACGTCATCTCGGCGCAGAGCCGTGTTGTGGGGTTCATTTTGCAGTTGCCTGTCCTTGTTGGATGTTTTGGGGCGGTGACATCAATGCACAAGTGGTCGCTGCGAGCCAAGACATCAATCCCCCCCTGACCAGCAGCCGTTCTCTTCCTGCCTAGCGGTTGTCAGCGCTAGACAGTCGAGACTTTTCGGGCCATGGAGGCGCTGTCAAGAATGGCGAGTTGCGCAACAAGATTGCCACCTTGCCACCCGATTACGACAAGGGGTGCAAGACGCGCACCTCTCCCTCTCCGTCGCTGCAGCTGGGAGGCGTTCAAAGAAGCGGCCTTTGCGCTGGAATCCGCCGCCTTCCACCCGCCCCATCGACATTGTGACGGGACTAGTTCGGCGTGTGTGAACAATGCTTCCGGAGTTCCCCAACGCGGAGCTGATTTGACACGCCTGGACAAGCTGCCGTGGGGACGACGTTTTTTCGTGCGTCTCACGCTTCGGAGTGGCGCAGAACAACGAGCGACCCTCGATCGACTCCGATAGTTCCCGGAACGGCACCCCGCGCGGTTGCCTCTGTGTACAGAGCGCGGTTGCCTTTGTGTACGTAAACTGGTCTGCAGAGCAGCTGCGAGTTGGTGATGTGTAAACGAACAGTCGCCGCGTCGTAGGACCGGCGGATCGAGTGTATAAAAACTGTGGTTGTGCGAATGCTGAGGACACACTTCTGTTGAGCAGTCATGTTAGACTGAGTCACTTCTCTCATGCAGTCCTGTTGGACTAATACTCTTTTTCTCAAGCAGTCATGTTAGACTGATTTAATTTCTGTAAATAAACCCTTTTCCTCGTTCTCGATGAGAAGCAGTTCTTCACTTCATCAACGATCTCAGCGTAAATAAGTTGGACGACGGCATGGGCCAGCTACCTCCGAATTCATGCCGTACTCCAATCTTGGCAAAGGACCACGGACGATGGGATTGAGCCCCCAATCCTGACAGCGCACAGGCGAAAATGAACACATCTCACGCGATGACCGCGCACACTCGCTGTCAAAACGTTGGAGTGAGGAAGCGTGGCAGCAAGAGCGAGCTAATTTACCTTCGCGATGCCTCTCGCTTCTACGCGAACCAAGCGGCAAGAACACAGCGCACACGAAGGTACCAGCTCTCGGCGCACTGTGTCCCCATCCTTCAAGATGGCGACACACCGCGCCATAGGCAGCCGCCACCGTAGAACGCTTCTCTCCCCGCTCACCCTGGAGCAAGATGGCACGCTACCTCCCCATCTTCCTCCTTTGTGCGCGCGAGATTGAGTTACCAACGTCTGCTCACCCTGGCACGCTTTCAATCGCAGCCACAAACATACGGGCCGCGGCGACGATGTTATCGCACTTGGACTTTATACGGAGCATCACGGCGACGCCCACGACGGAAATGTGCCTGAAGTGTTCATATAGTTGCTATCGCAATAAAACTGCATGCAGCACACAAGCAGAATCGTCATTCGGTGTCATTACGCGGTTAGAAAACCGACTAGCTTGGGTGAACGAAAACCAGCCCAACGAAGGCAAAAAGCACGTCGACCGTAATTGCGGCGCATTTTCTGCGTGCTATCGGCGCGCCCGACACCGCCGAGTCCGCCGGCATGGTGCGTGCGTGGTGCTCAACAACAGAACACGAGAAGAAGCCAGTCACATTTTCCGGGCGCGCTGGTTCGCCTGCAGAGCAATGGTAAGTAACTCAGACGGAGTGAGCCGAGCGAACGTAACAAACTACGAACGCGCACACACAGCAACGCAAGCTACAACGAGAAGGCAGCGCTGGCCGAAGACGTGCTTCGCGTCGGCAGTGGTGGTGGTGGTCGATCCGCCCCTGATGAAGCGAGCCCCGCCGAAGTCGGCACACCAGCATAGCGCGGAAGTTCAGTGGCCGAGCGCGCTTGGCGGATCCGCACCTCGTTAGCGGGATCGCCGGCTGCGGCAACGCGAGAGCAAGAAAAAGCGAGAAGTAAATAAAGCGAGCGTTAGCTATTCGATGCCTATGTGCCGAGGGTGCGGAAAAAATGGAAGTGAAGGAGATTGCGCAGCCGCGCAAGGTACCCAGGGACTGGAACTATGTGTTCGAGACAGTCACGAACATCGGTTTTTCTTCGAAGGGGTGGCTGCTCATATGAGCATCGGGAAAGCTGCCGCCTCGTTGTGCACCTACTAAATGACACGCGTTACCTGTTGCTGACAGAAAGCGCGTTACCGCTTCTACAATTCTACACAGCCTTTGAGCCAATAAACTGCTTGCTTTGCAGCAATAACTACAGATTCCGCAAACGTACCAGAAACGAGAACCACTTTCATGTCTCGGGTAAGAGATGGAGGTTTCAACCGATGAGCGCCGATAATTCATCCGCGATATTACGCGACATTGATGTCACCCACGGGACGATTAGCAGCCCGCAAATAAAGAGAGAAGCCATCGCTGATCTGCACGCAGGTGAGAACGCATTTCTCCAGCAGACGAGTAGCGCAGATTATCAGCCAGCAGAAACCTCAACTGCCGACATCCGCTTTAATCCCACACTCAGATATTTTTTTTTTAAATCGGCAACAATGATGAATAAAAAAATCGCTCACAAACGTTCAAATGATCTGACCTTTCTCTTTAATAAGTGGCCCCTTCACATGTCACTCAAAAACACGGTGAAATAGAACAAGCATGCAAGAACACCCGGATACCTATATGCGCGAAAGACCGCTATGCATATGAATGAGGAATCGGCGAATCTAATGACGCGCCAAGGGCAAACTGAATAGGTTCGCCAACATTGTCAATTTAAATCGGAGGAGCCAACGAAAGCAATAAAGAAAGAAAAAGAAATAAATGAAACATCGACTAGAAATCCATGACCTTCGCGCAGCCCTCGATACGACGTAGTAGTGCCCGAGGACGATAGTCTCGAAATAACATCGCCTCTCCTGCGCGGCCTTTTCGCCTAACCACACAAAAATATAAACACAGCTAGCACTTCATTCGGCGCTCCCACTAACCGCGCAAGCGCGTGAAGCAAGCTCCGGCCCACCCGCTGCGGCTACGTGTCGCGATTCCGCCGAAGCTTAACTCGATTCGTCGGACTGATTAACACCCGAAGTCATTGCCACACGCGCGCAGGATATCGGTTGGGCCCGCGCCCTTCTTGCATAAACTGCGACACTTCCAGCTTCCTCGCCATTTTCACTCGCACTGTATCTCTGTTTGCACTACTATTCCATCGACGAGCTCTCTTAGCGCAGGAAGTGTACAACAGCACATGTACCCCAACGATAGTGATCGCCTGAATACGTGTAGGGCTTCGCCACTCGAAAAAGAAATATAACTATAATAAGCAGGGAGAATGACTCACACACAATGACTAACACCACCTAGCGATTGCCTACGAGATAGGCGTAATGTATCGAGAAGGCATCGTCGCAGGAACCTCGCTCGAAGTGGCATGCGCCTCATGTTCCGTGCCATGTGCAGCTGAGTCGGATGTGTCGAAAGCGTCACGCATGCACAGCGCGTTGGCGCCAACGGGCCCGTACACTCCACACATGCATGCATAAGCCCGCATACGCGTGGCAACTGCGTTTCCCGCGAATCGCGATGCGCGCTCGGAAAGCGCCGTTCACGTGATGCCGTGCTTGCGCGAGTGCGTGTCGCTGTATACTGTAGTTATTAATGCGTGTCAATGCATATGCGGACTCGACGCAGGTGTTCGTAAGCGCAAACGCACTATCTCCGGGGGAAGCAGGCCTACATGTACCCTAGTGGCGCATGATATAGGTATCGCTGCCACAAGCAGTTGAATAGCAAATTTTTTTTATCCTCCTACTACTGGAGTACAGCGAGCGCTAATTCAGAAATAGTGAGATCTCCGAACGACAGTCTCCAGTACGCATTTTTTCATACGTATACACAGACGATCAAGGACAGCAACAAGCGCGAGCATTGAGCAATGAAGTCGGGAAACACCCTCCATCTCTTCTGCACTTTCTATACGATAAGAGCGAGAAGATCCGTCAATCGAGGACGTGCTTGATGAGCACGTGCTTTCTTTCTTTCGGGGGGGGGAGGGGGGGGGGAGGTCGATGCAAAGGGCCGCGCGTGGTTTGTAGCGCTGTAGTAAAAGAACTGTGCGAATCCCACGCACTGTGGTAATCAACGTTATGCGAAGCATTTTGCATGCATGGCGCTTGTCCTGTGTCGTTCTCCCTCTCGTGATCATCTTAGTTGGCGCTGTTCCTTCCTAATTTTACAGGTTATGCAGCATATATTTGGGGTTCCGCAAGGTGTTACCAGGTTGACCAATGTGTTTGTACAAATCCAACATGTGTGCGAGTGACGCGAACAGCAAGACGACGACGACCACGGTAGCGATTGCCCAACTTCTACGAACGATCAAATTCATGCGAAGGAGAGAAACGGGGGTGCGAGATGGGTAATAAACGCAGAAACTAAACGTTCACAGACGACAGCGCGCGCGGTGTCACTTGGCAGAAACAATCGGGTGACCTGACGGCGACACTGTAGCACAAGCTGAAGCCCGTGCCCTTACATATATATAGCCATCCGGACGAGTGGCCAGGTGCAGCTCTCGCTCGTCTTGGCCGAGCCGTGATGACGTTACCACAGTGGAATTGGACGCAGCGTTGACGTACTCGGACACTGAGTGCACCAGGAAAGAGCAGGCCTCGTTCGATTCAGCGGCCATGGTAATTCGACGAGAAGGGCCTACCTTTAGGGGTATTATGAAATAAATAAATAAAAGGGCCGTGAAAGTCCGGTAAGCGAGCTTCGGGAGGGAGGAGCACGCGGCGCGTTGCTGGTGCTCGGAATTCAACGCTCGTGGAAAGCTTGCTTTTCAATCGCTGTTTGAACAGATGCTACTACCCGGCGTCCTGCTGCTGTCGAGATGCCAGGCTCTTCTGACGAGTGCCTCCAGGCTCGAACGCAGGTAGCGCACGCGAGAATTGGAGGGTACACTCGGATTACGAAGCTTGACTGACGATGCAACGACCGTCGCGGCATCACGAGCCCTATATATAGCCATCGGGCCGAGTTAGCTTCCGCTTATGCTGATATATATGGCTACGTTTTCTTTTTCGATACTAAACGATGAAAATAAATGTGCGAATAATCCATACTTACACAGCGTGTCTGAGCGTGCAATAGCACTCAGATTACCGGAAGACATTTCCTTTAAAGCGAAAGACCGCGCAGCACATAGGTGGCGCGCCGCGTCGGTGTCACCAACGGCAAGTGTAGTGTTAAGTCGAGCGCTATATACACAGCGCGTCGCCCGATCTCGGAGGAGACAAAATAACGTACGGCGACTGCAGCAACACTTCGTATACCGGCCAGAGGGCGCTACGAAGTTTCGGTTCGTCACTTCAACGTCGCCGACACAGGAAGGACGCGAGGGATTTGAAGTAAACGAGCTAACTATAAAACCGATTTAACAACGAAAAAGGCGGACGCTCCATGCACGAGCTTAAACGCTAACCGACAACAGGCATGCATCGTTCGTTTTATTATTATTATTATTATTATTATTATTATTATTATTATTATTATTATTATTATTATTATCTGTTATAGGTCTGTTATCTTGTTTGATCTTATTTCATATATGTTTTTTGTTAATTCAAATGCCTACTCCTGCCTAAGGCCTGGTAACAAGGCTGGCAGTACTTGTAAAATAAATAAATAAATAAATAAATAAATAAATAAATTATTGTTGTTGTTGTTGTCTTCTTAATCTTTAACAACTGCCTAAAGCATGTCGGGCACCCCTAGCTGATGTGAATGCAACGTTCTGGCATCCAATCGCGCCGGCATGTCCCACGGCTGCGCTGTATAACCAACGGCTCGCGCGTCGAAGCGCACAAAGCTCGCACACGACTAGCGCATCTGTCGTCGGCGCATTCCGCCTACGAGCGGAGAGATAAAAGAGGAGCGGCAAACATGTACGGGACCCCCGAGGATATTACAGGCGCCATCTGCAGGTGTTGCACACCGACGCACGTCCAAGGGCGTCTATCTGTCGCGCCTCTATGCACCGGACGCGCACGGAAACGAGCGACTCCTCCGCGCGCTGCGACGCGACAGGAATCCGAGGGCATACATATATAGTAGCTGTCGCCAGAGAAAAATGAGGACGCGGCATTCAAGACTAGACGCGCGTGGTTAAATAAATTATTAATGGGAAAGCACTGTATACGTCCTATGAGGCAGAAAAGCCCGCGTTGTCCGCAACGAGTGGTAACGAAAATCATCGCCATCAGTGACGTCGTCGGCATCTTGTATGACGCCAGTAGGAACAGAAAGCTGGAATAAGCAAGGTGACGTAAGGTGGAGTAAAGCGGATTAAGGTGGATTAAGGTCAATTAAAATGGATTAAGGTTGGCACTAATTGCAGCAAGGTGGATTAAGGTTGGTACAAATTATAGCAAGGTCGATTAAGGTTCGTATAAACAACAGCAAGGTGGATTAAGGTACATTAAAGTTGATTATGGTTGTTACCATTTAGAGCAGGGTGGATTAGGGTAGAGTTGTGAAGGACACGTCACAATTTATGACGTCACGTATCACGTACTGTAACCAATTAAGTAGAGAACACGTAATGTTCTCGCATTCAAATCACGTAAGGGTGCTTAAGTGAGTAAATTATTTTTCTTTAATAAGAGTCTGCGCGCCACACAGGTGCGAACTTCTTCAGACGCACCTTAACATACGGAGGCGGAATGAACAATGCGTAATCCAAGCTCCGTTAAGCTTGAGCCAGTCAATGCTCGTCACCGGTAACGAGGTAAAGAAAAAAAAAGGCGCCAGGGTGTGAGAGGTTACCGCCCTGAACCTTCACGGTGGTTTATAAGAGACGCCGTAATGGAGCACTCCAGATTAATTTTTACCACCAGTGTTACCATCGGCCATCGGGGGTAGTGACCTTCCAACCTCTCCTGCACCACTGCGACGAACTGCTTCGTGAAGCTAACAATGCGTACCACTCGAACAGACCTGGGGCGACAACAAGGCGAGACGTGTTTGGAACGGAATGATGCTTGTTGCGAGTGTTGTTTGTTGGTTCACTGACACCGTCACGGACAATGGCAGCAATAAACTCCTGGAACACGGTGTGCTACGGCGTTTTTTCACGTATTCCGGTAACCGCCACGGTCGTTTGACAGACGCTCCAGCTGACCGCTGGGTCATACCAAGTACCAATACTTTCCAGCTTGAGTCAAGCGTGCCCATCCCTGTCTACGAAGCTCCCTTCATTCCTGTGGTGTTCAGTAAACTAAGGTGCGGGAGTGATTGCGTCAACCCTCACCCTCAACGCGGGCCCTTCGATGACTTTGGACGCTCCGATTGGACGAAGGTGGGAAGGCAGATTTGCCTGGCCTAAGGATGTAGGGAGGACAGAGGGAGTTTAAGCAGACTTGTTCGGCTCCTGAGTGTGCTTCACTTCAGCCATGCTGAACCGATGAGTTGTAAAGTTCTCCATTCTTCACGTGGATATTGTTAATAAACCTAGTACTCGTCGTTCTCTATGAGAACATGTTCCTCCCTTCAACAACGTCCTTAGCGTGGATGAGTCGGACGACGGCATGGGCCAGCTACCCCTTTTGACGTACCGCACCCAAACTCTTGCACCGAAGTAAACAAGGGTTTTCGCACTTCGCCCACACCGGAATGCGAACCTGCGACCTCGTGCTCAGCAGCATACTAAACCACCGGGGAAGGGTACGACGCTGCAGAGAGAAAAGAAATGAAAACCGAAGCGAAGCGAAGAAGAATCCGCACGGTTGGACAATCACGAATCAAATCCGGGACACCTGTATCCAAAGACCGGCGTTATAGGTATATGGATACGTTGCAAAATATATAGGCTGCGGGTTCATCAGCGTCGGCACATGCTCTGGTGATTTCAAAGGAAACGCGCAGAAACACGAAACGCGTAAAAAAAAGGAAAAAAAAAGAACGAACGAACGAAAGAAAGAACAAGGAAAAACGAAGACGACTTGTGAGTCGAGGGGACGACTAACTTTTCAATGAGTCTGCGAGTCGCACGAGCGCTAATTACGATGACCGGAACAGGCAACCATTGACGTATCTGATGTTGCTACATAAAAAAAAAAGTCCATAGCTCCAATAGACACATTTGAGCGTCCTAGTTTAGCACACGCAGGCTGTATACTACCTCCGGCGGTTTTCGATATACCTAATATGTCAAAGACAACATCACAAGAAAGCTCTTGCGAGACAAGCGTAATGGCGGCCGTGCCGAGAGCAGCAACACGTTTGTACCTGATCGCATGCATAAGTGCGCGCATGTACGCACGCACACATTCCCTGAGGCACGTGGATGCTTTTCCCAACCAAGCACTCTCGTCTCCTACAAAATAGGGACGCACACTTTAAAGGTGGAAGCTAACTTACGCTATATGAAGAGTTCCAAATCGTACGTTTAATTTTCAGTGCCACACACACACACACACACAAACGTATATATATATATATATATATATATATATATATATATATATATATATATATATATATATATATATATATATATATATATATATATATTTCGGTACGGTTTACGGCAGAGAGAGCCCCGCGGCCAACCTGGCCTTCTTTCAACACAGCTCGAGCAGAGCAGAAGCGAAACGCGCAGAGAGCGAAGCGTCGAGTGAAATAGAAGAGTGAAATAGAAGAGCTCGCGGCGAGCAAGCCCAACGACGCTTTCAGCGAAGCTATACTGGAGGGGCACGCAGCCGCGCTTTCCTTTCACTCGTGTGGATACCGTACGCGGCGCAAAATCGGCGCAAGGAGAGAAAGAAAGGAAAACAAAGAAATGAGACGGATAACACGGAAAAGTGTTTAGATGCCCCAAGACTGCACCCGTGCCGCTCCATCGAGAGCAGCAGTTTTCAAAGCGCCTCGAAGGCAAACAGAACGCGCGACCCGACGCAGTGTGTACCGCTTGTGCGTACGTGTGTGAGTGCGCGCGCGCGTGTGTGTGTTGTGCTGCTTTCGCTTTTGACCGCGCGCTCTATGCAGGCCCCGCTTCTCTCGTGCGGATGCCGTTAAAGGCCGTCCAACTGTGCTCCCGCGCATAACTCTACACCCACACACACATACATACTCTCGGCGGTAGTTTACTGTATGTATAGTATAGAGAACATGAAAGGAAGCACAACTCAGCCACGGGATGTATATACTGCCCGAATCGAACTGAACTTACTTATTCTTCCTTTCTTTTTCCTCCGCACTTTCAAAAGCAGCCTGTACGTACGCTTTCTTCGCGGCTTTCATTCGGTGCACGTCCCTGTTCATTCGGTTCTTCCATTCTATATTTTTTTTATTTTCAACATAGCCAGCATGCGAAAGGGCACACGCAGGCGTTCGCTGAAGCCCGCGGAAGGCTGCGCACTCAAACTCTGCAGTGCGGGACAGGAAACCGCACCTGTCAGCAGCGCGAATCACAACTCACACTTGTACAAATAACAGGAAGTCCAGAGGGCTCGCTCAGAAGAGCACAGCCATATAGGCATATAACACCACTCGTCCTATGTCCGAGTAGTACATTAGGGAGACGCAACGAATAACCAGAGCACGAGGTCGCGGGATCGCATCCCGGCCACGGCGGCCGCATTTCGATGGGAGCGAAATTTATGGAGTCCCCCACTACATCGTGCCTCATATTCAGAAAGTGGTTTTGGCACGTAAAAACCCCATAATTTTCTATAACCAGGACCATGCTATAACTTTTAAGTATGCAACCGCTGTTCCTGCAGCCTTTTCCCATTTGTTTTCCTTTTGCTAACGAAAATAAACATATCCTATGTGTAGTAGTAGATTGCGGTGTACAAGAAAGTTTAAGCTACAGTAGCCGATGTCCACAAAAGCAAATTTTATATAGGGAATCACTACTATTTCCTGTCCCTATATAGGGGACGAGATCACCCTGTACGCAGACTGAGTACGTCGCAACTCACAAATGCTCATTTAGGTTCCTTAGTACGACCGCGCTCATACAAAAAGGAGCGACTACTAATATCTCCCACGGAAGAAAATAAACGTATCATATTGGATCAGAAAACAGAACTGCGAAACGACGATGTTTACGAAAACTTTCGGAAGGCGACAGTGTGGCGGCGGGAGACCCGCCATCAAACGAATAATTATCATCAGAACCTAGCGAGCCAGGGGGAGCACAGAGGCAAGCTTTAACATCGTGCGACATAAATATAAACACCCGCTGGAAAAACAAAAAACAAAAAAACCAAAGAGAATCTGGGATCGCAGTGCGAAGCAGGCAAAAGAAAAAAAAAGATATTATTAACGAGGCCCGATGATGGACGGCACACCTGGGGCCACTCCCAAAATTTATTGCATTTTTTGCTTGCCCCGTGGAGACAGCGATTAAAAGCAATTTTTAACTGCCAGGACACGACGCCACCAACAAACCTCGACACGCGGACACGGCGTGAGAGAGAACCAAGCTTGAGCGAGGCGCTGGCTGCGTTCATCGTCTCGCGCTTGCTTCGTGAGCGGTTCGCAGCTGTGCACTGCATACAAAAATTGCTCATAAGGACGACAGCTGAGCAGGGCATGCCTAAAGCAAGCGAAGTAAACGAAAACTGTGCACAACCAAACGAGAAAACACTTCCACGAAGCCTCCTGCACACACACACACACAGAGAGAGAGAGAGAGAGAGAGAGAGAGAGAGAGAGAGAGAGAGAGAGAGAGAGAGAGAGAGAGAGTTACACACACGCGCCCACATACCATTCCCGAGGACGGCTTGTAGAAGAACAAGCGCACGGGGCAAGAACTAAAGCGAATCGTTCTCGTTGCCTCAAACGAGCAACGTTTTCCCAACATCGCTGCTCACAGTACGCTATATATTAAGGCCAGGCTCCAATCCTGCGCAGCGTCTTATGCATGCCATCAGCGGAGAACGTGCACACATGCCTGGGAAACGAGTTTTCCTGACCAACCATTTATGGCTCAGCGGTTAGATAGAAGAGGACGCTTTACCACGAGATGGGAAAATATATAAGAAAAACGAACTTCGGAGATACGCTGAAGATATGCCCGTGCCTTCAAGGCAAAGTAGGCATTCCGCGAATAAATACCTAAATAAATAAAAGAGAGAGAGAGAGAGAGACAGAGACATAAACAAGGCTGGATAGAGCGGAGGCGGCCCATCGGCTGCGCCGGTCTGACCAACGCAGAGCCATAAACCCACAAGCTGCAGCACTAAAAGATCCCCAGCAACTCTGCTTCGTATACATACGTCCACTGCGTCACTGCAAAATGACACCCCTACCCTCTTCCAGTCCCTCTCCCACGGCAGCCGGTGCCACTAGACGGGCATCGCCGGAAGATGGGCTTCAGGGAGATCGACAGCGCGACCAACCGTGTACACGTCGGCACAGACCTCGCCCGCCGCCCGCCCCGGGGGCATAAGCTCCGCAGATGGGAAGGCTACTACGGCGTGTCCGAATGTGGCCAAGAGCCTTTCACGAGGACTTATCTCGGGCCCCGCGTGTCGCGTATATGGCATACGCCTCAGGGAGCGCAAAAGAGCGGCGCCCAAAACATCGCCCGCCGCGAAAAAGAGACCAATCGATTCCTCATACGCGTCCGCAACACATGGCCTGGTCGGCTGGTGAGGACACACAGACAGTGCGACAGTATTGTACGCGAGCGTACAGCACAACGAGGAGCATAGCACTCTGGAGGCAGCAGAAAGCCGGCACTTTAGAATAGAGGAGAGGAAGCCGAGTGTAGAAAAAAAAAAGAAGAAGAACAAGGAAAGAAAAGAGAGAGAGAGAGAGATAACGATCTACGATGATATATATTTATGTAAGATAGAAAGGGAGATCGATCCAAGAATAACGTTGCAGATTGGGAAATCGTGATTCAGTCCCGCTACTATAATAACACGGGCACCCCGTGCTATTCTAAGAAGCAAAGCCACCGCGTTGTCCTTGAGGACATCCGTAATTCGATCACATTGGCGCAGACGTTGTCTCTAGTCTGCCACATCTTTTTTTTTTGTCTCTCTCTCTTAAGAGATAACACTCCTGTTACGTGATATAGCTGTATCAGTGTACTCATTCCACGGACACCCGAGTGTTGTCTGCCGGCCAACCGACGTGCGGATGCACGTCATATGTAATCAGCTAAACAACCACCTGTCGGCCTCTATACCCTCTTGGCAACGAACGAAGAACCATGCTCCATCATTTGCTTTCTACGACTTTTTGGTTCAATAAACTCCCAGGTTGATTTAATCATCGTTCGCACTGTCTGTCAAGATTGCACTGTCAAGATGGCAGGTTGCAGAAGATCCGCGGATAGGCACGGATATTTAAGGAAGAAGGCGTAGAAGCATGATCACAGTGAACGACATGCTCTCAGCTGGCAAATGAATAAGCACCAGCTGTGTCTTCTGCTTTTCATAATTTCCCTTTCTACGGCTTATTTTGCCGATCAAGAAGCAAGGGCAGCATGAAAGAAAGAAAAAGAATGATATGCTGCGATAAACCTGAGAAACTAATTTTCTACACAAACAAAAGTAAGAATGTACCAAACAGTACAATACCAGGCCTCCTAAATGTCCTGCGACCATTTACAAAAGCTTCCTTGTTCACTCAAAACATCTATTGATAAGTTTATTGTACACCACGCGTCAGAGACGCACAAACATTTCAGTTACGAAACACGCGCATCCTTGCACATTTGCAATGCTGCATGTGCTGCTGTTTCGACAAAAAAAGTCCTCCGATATCACGACGCTCACCACAGCGACTGTCCTGCGTTGAGAATTTTGTTCTCTCTGGAGAGTACAATACAGCGATTCCGAGTGGAACGCAAGGTGCAGTTTGGTCACTGCGTCCACCGGTTAAAGTAGAGGGGACGTGCTATATTGACTGGTACACTAATTAACTTGTATAAACAAGAACGCGTTCTCAGTTATGTAGGGTTTTTTGGCGCAAAAAGCATTTATATATTATAAGGCTATGATGCGCCAGCCACAACCCGTTCTAAGGTGCGTTTCCTCGACCGTCGGCGCTGATGGTGGTGATCCACAATTTCCCTTCTATCTGCCGCCTTTTGTCCAACCTATCTCAATGCTGCAACTTTACTGCAAATTCGACTGCAACACACCGCGGTACCACAGCTGCCGGCGTAATAGGCAGGGCATCCGCACAACCACACACACACGAAGCCAAATTGCCCCAAATATTTCCCCCTTTCTGATCTGTTTATTATTCTTATTTTTGGAGACCCCGCTGCGTCTTACACCGTAACATTTGTCTTTTAGGATCACCTCTATTTTTACTTTTATTTTTTCACGTAAATGATCTCCGTTGGTCATTGTCGAAGTATCTACAACGAACTGAGCCGAGACAGCGATCGATTGCGAAAATTCGTTGTTCTCTGACATATCAAGTGAAGTGGTAGTGAACTCGGTTAATGTAATTTAGGACCACGAATGCGAATAAAAATTTAAAAAAGAAAAGGAAGGAAACGGGACTACGTTCACGCTATTTTCCGGCCGCTTTATTTCTTCTCGATCTTCTCCCTGCCCTTTCCTTCTTTCTTTTTCTTTTTTCTTGCTCGAATCACGAAACTCCGTGAAACGCAACTGTTGACACTTCCTATAGCTACAGAGAAAGCTCGTGCGTCGATCTTCTAAGAATTGTAGGGCTATGGAGAAAAGAAGAAAGGATGAAAAGATAGAGAAGCAGGAATAAAAAAATCAATAAGTTCTGCTGAAGAATCAAAGCAGGTCAACGCAGAAGCTATATACCTGCCTAGCGAACCTTCTTTAAGGCAAACTCGGGCAAATCTAGCCCAAAGAACTAACAACGGAAAGAACTAGAAGGAAAAGAGAACGAAAAAAAAAAGCGCGAATAACCTCTAAGCCACACTGATTAAATTCAATGAAAGATTTTCGCAAGCTAGTAACTTCAATGTACTTAATGTTCCTGCAGTAAAGCAGATAACAATGCGTCATCTGCTAATTAAATCCAATTGGATCCCTCATTACTTCGGACAAAGGGAGAAAGCTGCAAGTTCAAGACAATACCGGAGTCGATGCGTGCGTATACACAAAGCTAACAGCGCCGCTTCCTAGTGCGAGCGCTATTTTAAGACGCCAGGATTAGCATACGCCGAAGCTACAGCTAACTAGACGGGAGACAAATGCTGAGCCCAGCTTAGCCGTCGAGGCGAGTGAACTTGTTTCTCAAGACGCTCGTACGAATTCGCACTGCTAAGAGATTGCATGCCGGGATGAACTTGGAACAGAAAGAAAGAAAGAAAGAACATGGAGCGATAGAGTCTATAAAATGTGCGCTTCGTGGGAATCATCGAACGTCCGAGTGCGCAGACTTCTTTCTCACCAGGCGTGAGCCGCGATGTGTGGGTCGCGTCGCGCTGATTGCATCACGTCAAGCCCAGTGGGCTGAGAACGAACAGACCGCAAATGGCGTAATACTCGTGAAACTTTCTTTCGGACGCCTGCAGTAAATGAAAAAAAAAAAGAGGGGGGGGGGGCATGTTCCTTCAGAGGTTTAGGTGCGTTCGATACAGAACAATAAGCTGCAAAGCCTACGAAGCAATAAGTTTAGCGCCCGGAAGGGATGAGCTCGGAAAAAAAAAAACGTTAACAAAGAAAGGAAGGAAGAACGAAGGAAATGGTCGAAAGAGGGTAAGGTTATGGCAACAAGTAACACCTTAATGTAGGCGTACCATTATGACGCGAGACGCATTTTTCTACACCTGCGAAGTCTCGCTGCTCGTTTTCTCTCGGGCACGAACGAAGTTTGTGACACGCAATGCGTCACCCGGCACGGCGACCGACTTTCAAAGGCGGAGGTGCGGTGGGGAAGGCTACCGTTGCGCAAGCCTCGTTTCACGTCCGCCGTGCCATCGTCGCCACCGAGAGAAGGTTTCAGAAATTTGCACTCTCGGAATGACGGCCCAGACGACACTCGTTCCCCGTGCAAGCGACGCCGATAATGCGCCGCCCCGTGTAACACTTTACGGGCGATGGGGGAAGAGACAGGATCGAATGCGGGAACAACCGAATACCGATGATTCGCATAACGTGCAGGAAGGGTGTACCATCAGAAGGAAGACTAACAAAACGCCAGCACTCGTGTGTGCGCGTGTGAGTGCACGTTGCAGGTGCGCGCGATCGTGCAAAGCGTGCCCGCAGCAGAGATGATCGTCTCCGATTCCTCTTTCCAAAGGGGACGCAGTGGCACGTATACAGCATAGAGTGTGGGGCAGATAAAGAGGAAAACGATCTGTGGGAGAAGTCTTATCGCGGCCTCAAAAGGACGACGAGCCGAGCACGCGGGTCAGAACCATCACACGAACGCAGTTATAGCTAGCGTGTATACGCGTGCGAGGCTGCGAGCAAAGAGACAAGAAAAGTGGAACGCGCGATGAAAGATGCCGAAAAGCGCGCGCGCGCGCTCGTGGCCATTGTGACGAAACGGCGGCACCCTTTCGACGCACGTGCTTTGGAATTCCGACGACGACGCGCGCTTTTTCTTTTTTTCTTTTTTTCCCCGAGACGGGCTGCCGCAGCGCGTCGCCGTGTAACCAGCGCGGAAGAGTCCGTGGCGCGGCTATGGTGGCTAGTAGCGCGGCTGTTGCTGCCGTTGCTGCCTGTCGTGTGCGCGGCGACTTCAGTTTTCGCGACGCGCCGCCGTGCGTGAAAGGCGCCAACTTTCTCCCCCGACGCCGCGTCCCCTGGGAACGGTTGTGACGGCTACGAAGCTGCGGCGAAAGTAACAATTTCACTTTCTGCGCACGAATGCCGTTATATTGCGCTAAAGATGGTTTGCGGGCAGGGGAAGTTATGTTCTCTTTTCTGTGCTGTCACGAACAAAGTGCACAGCACTGACGACTGAAACTGGCCGTGCCAAGATTACATAGGTCTTCGGCAAACGGTACACAGTTGAGGGATGACGAAAGCGTCATCGCACTGCGAGCATAAACAACGGCTTCGCTGCAAAACAGCAGAGATTAAAGAGACCAACAGTGTATAGAGGCCTCAAAAGTGAGGCTAAAGGTAAGACCACGTAACGCAGGGTCACATCCAAGCAGATCAGCCTCGGTGCACTGGAGACAGAACTAGCTTCGTCTTTTGACAAAGGCTGTGTGCATATCTCCGAAGAACATTCTCTCGCCGAACTCCACCCGGCCACGTGACTCCGAAAGACTGGGCGTGACTAAATTAAGATGTTAAAGAATTGACGATTGTGAACCCTTTTGCAATGCACACGTACACCACGGTTTCTACACTGCCTCAGCTTCAAGCTAGGACCGACACGCTGGCTGGCAGGAAACTTTTATGGTCCATCATTATCGCATGACTTTTTAAACACGGTGCCTAGCACTATATGTAGCAGGCGGAAGCTCGGACAAATTATCTCCAGCCATTAACGTATGTCAAGGCTGCGTACTCCATGCCATCCAGCCAAGTAATGCTCGCAGAAAGCCCGGAGCGCTGGCCCTGTAGAGTCAGGCCTACGCAAAGCGGCGTGCGGGGTCTTAACATTGCAGGGGACGACCTACGAGACGCGCACACCATCGAAGGCGCGCGCCGGGAGATTGCAGAAACTTGCGAAGACTCGGTACGTCAGCGTCATCCGTTCCGAATGCCACGCTGCGCGACCCAGTAGTGCCACACGGCACAAGCTCGCATAACTGCACGCGCCAGCCGCTTCGGGTGCGCCGGACACCGTCGAAAGTCGCCAACCAATTACGCATACGCATAGTTCGGGAGCCTTAATCGAAAACGGCGCGGCAAGACGCATCGCTTACGTACACGAAAACGTGGTACACCGCGACCGCAACGTTTCCATACAAGGAATGCGGGAGAAAAATGTAATGGCCCGCGAAGGACGCAGAAAAATATGAAATACGCGCGAAGAGGAAGAAGAAGAATAAAAGCGGTGACCCAGAAAAGGCGAGAGAACCGCGCGCTTCTTCTCCCATTTGCGTCCGACGCATGCATGCAGCGACAGTGCACGCAGCTCCCCGAAAACGACGTCTCCACTCGCAAAAAAACGCCGCTCACGACGCAGTCGCGCGGCATGGGCCGCGGTTGCGGCCAGCTCGCACATCGCACTGTATACAGTACACGTACGTAACAGCGTTGACCACGTCGTGATACGTAGTGCGCAATGAGGGCCTTCCCGCCCCATAGCGAAGGACCCTAGAGCTCTGCAGGCACGTGCGCGAAGACGAGACATATAGAACAAGGCAAGGCAAGGCAAGGCAAGACAAGACAAGACAAGACAAGACAAGACAAGGCAAGACAGACAAGACAAGGCAAGACAAGACAAGACAAGACAAGACAAGACAAGACAGACAGACAGACAGACAGACAGACAGACAATGCACTCTCTGCCTTTTTCTCACACACTAGCACTCGTCAAAGGCACTCGCGAACAATGGAGAACCGCCGCCACAAACGCGCTGCGACCAGCTTATAGTATGTCCAACGCCACGTAACAGCACCGGCGAGCGTTCTCCGTTAGCAAATCCCGGGTTGTCTCATGCCAGTTCGTATGCCCCCACGCAGGTCGTTCGTCGTGTCAGGGGCCGCAATCACGCGGTGGACTCTCTTGCACCCCCCCGCCGCCGACGCCGCTCTGGAGAACAATCGCGACCTCTCCACCAAGTTAACGCGATATACGCGGGATGCGAGGATAACGAACCGCCAGTCCGCAGCTCGCGAACCACTCGTCCCTCTCTTTTTTTGTCCGCGCCGCCTACTTCCTTCCACTCTGCCGCCTTCCGACCATTTAATTACGCGTCTCGTCCCTCGGTCAAGAAAGTGGAGCGTGAATTGGCCGAGACGGAACAGAGTGGTCGAGTGATAACGCGCAACCAGACGAAAAAGCTCCACGACAGGCGGGGCGAGCGCGGCCGTAGAAAAGAACGCCAGCGTTGGGCAGGAAATTGCACGTTTTCGAAAAAAAAAAAAGACTGCTATATAATTCGAGCACACCAGCAACCTTTGGAGCTTTCACACGCGTGTTCGCGAGAAAAAAAAAAGGGGGGGAAGCCACAACGCGTATAAGTACAGGCTGTGCGGACTCGTTCAACGCGTGCAATCGGCACGCCCCAGTTTCAGGAGAAGGAAGCAGGAGTGGACGTATTTTTTTTTTTTCCCGCTCACATACGACGTTCAACTGAAACTGCAACACCGGAGCTATACTACAGGCCCATGTTCCGCATTCGGAGGAAATCGGGCACTATCACAGTAGCACTTCTATATATATATATAGTATGCAGTGGCTCAAACGAGGATGCTGTTGTGTACGCATAGAGTTACGAGAAAAGGCGGCAGTTCTGAACGGAAATTCTTCCGGGAACGATCAGGTTAAACTTCGAAGGTTCTTTTTTTATATAGGGTTAAATAACACTTCTAACTTTGGCTGAGAATATCACAACCAATACTCTACTGGAGGCACCCGAACGGTTTCGTCGGGCCAGCACAGCTTTTCGTAGTTTAGGAAATGGGGCGATAAAAAGAAAGCTTTCCCGCGGAGCCACGAAGTTGCCCATACGCAACGGGTCGGTCAATACGATATTGGCGATAGGTATGTGAATTGTATTTTAATATCTAGTTATAGGCACCACTGGAGCACCACAGATTAAGCTAGAACTCGTTGCAGCGACGCCTCCCTCCCTCTCTCTCTCTCTCATACACACACGCACACACACACAAACACAAACACGCGCGCGCGCACACACACACACTACTTTGTTCCCTATGGACATTTCAGTGGGTTTCCTAAATCGCACAAATGACTAACAAGAATACAATGCAGTGGGCTAGTTGGTCCGACATAACCAACACTGTTGCGCAGAGCGACGAAGACTTAGGGCACATTCACACCGGCGACTGACAGTGGTCGCGCGACCAAGTTGGTCGCAAAGCGACCAGTCGCAAATGGTCGCAAACGGTCGCCTTTCTTGAAAAGCGACCATTTTGGGCCAGTCGCTCTCTGCGCGATTTTTCAGTCGCGCGACCGTGGTCGCAAAACTGATAAACCAATCAGCGGCGCACCGGAAGTGATCTTTCGTGTGTCTACATCCGGCCTCCTCCGGCGTCGCGTTCAAATTCCGCGTAGATTCCGAGAGTTCTCGCTGAGAACGATAATCACCGGGATTGCGACTTGCGGGTCGCGCTCAGCCGGGCTTGCCGGTGTGAACATCCGTCGCCTTCGGTCGCATTTTGATTGCGAGTCGCAAATGGTCGCGCGACCTCCTCAAGTCGCCGGTGTGAATGAGCCCTTAAGCGAGAAAACAACACACGACACCTTTGCGTACAGGTGTCGCGTGTCTTTCCTCGCTTAAGTCTTCGTCGCTCTGCGCAACAGTGTTAATAACTAACTGAAATAGCTTGCGCGCGATATGCGTATACAATTACCGAGACGCCCTTAGGAAACAGGACGTGGCACGCGATGCAGTGCGGAGAGCGAGCGATCTAATATATATATATATATATATATATATATATATATATATATATATATATATATATATATATATATATATATATTCGCGCGCACGGGAATCGAAACCGATTCGTCGTGCGTACGCCTGGTTTCATATGCTCGTGCGAAAAATGCACTGCTGGCGTGCACACCAGGTGGATGTGGGTAATACACGGACAGTGCAGTGAAACAAGCCACCCTGTAGAGGGAGACCTGTTATAGAACATACGAAAGGAGGTATAACAGTGACCATTATATAGGCTCCTTAGGCAAGAATCGGGGTGAACGGGAGAGGGTACTACCGCGTGCCAGTTCTGTAGTATACTGCTCCAGAAACGACTGGGCGCTCGAACTCCCGGACCGCACATATTTTACCGCAGATATTCACCGCGGTTCAAACGAACTCCCAAGACCGAATGACTTTAGATTCGACCCGAGCTTTCGAAACGCCGAAGCGCAACTGGTGTCGCTATGGCAACGAATCTCATTACGGAGGAACCACTTGGGTTAATTAAGAGCGCCTGGCGCACACGTGACCTTAACTCGTCCTCACACGAGCATTTTTCATAGCGCCCCAGTGATTTGGCGTTCTGTTGCTATATATGCGCAGCAGGTCGCGGGATCGACTGTCTCCGAGACCACCGCGGCACATCGATAACAGGATGGCTCAAAGGCGTGTTTTTTTTTTTGTGCCGAGACTTTGATGCGCGTTAACGAATTCTATGGGTGATCTAAATCAACAAGACTGCATAAAATAAACCAGAGCCGTCAGAGTGTCCCTGTCCATAATACAGTCCACGTATAAATTATAGAGACGTTAAGGATCATCATCATCATCATTATTATTATTATTATTATTATTATTATTATTATTATTATTATTATTATTATTATTATTATTATTATTATTATTGCGGCCACAACAATGGAATACCACGCGACAGAAGGAACTGTAAATCGCATTCGATCATAACCCGGAATGCAGAGAACCTTAAAAAAAAATTTTTTCTCGTTCTTCTTACGGGCATGAACTACACAACGTCCAAAGGACACAACAACACGACTCACCAGAATATGGAAAGAAGAAGCAGAAGGAGAAGCAGTAAAGGTGACGGGAAGCGAGTTGCAACAGCGCAACCGGCCAGACGAAACGGGAGCATAACACAAAGTTTAAAAGTTTAAAAAAAAAAACCTCGCAAAAGCAGACCAATTCAGAACCTGAGAAGGCCTAGCACGAAAGAGAAAGAAAGGAAAACAACGAGGGCGTGCGCGCCGGGAAGAGGTATGCGGTGCAGCATTGTCCGCTGCTATTTTCAGAAAATTCGGCCTGCTTTCACGTTCTTGCTGATGAGCGGTGTATTCGGCTATCTCCCAGTGAATATATATATATATATATATATATATATATATATATATATATATATATATATATATATATATATATATATATATATATATATTTACACACACTATCTAAAAGAGAAAACATACGGCTTGATTCTGGAGACTAAACTGAATAGTTTTTTTTTCGACAACAATCTAATTTTTCTTTTCTTTGGTGATCAGAAACATCAGGTTCTTTTTTATCTCTGACCTTACGATAGTTTCGATCTACCAAAAATCTTACGACCCATGTTCTACGTCCTGCGTTAGTTGAAAGTTTCTGCCGTTCTGAAACATGCATCTGGTCGGCGACTTTGAAGCGGGACACCTCGTACAATGCGTATGCGATTGCGATGAGCACCAAGCATGCGACTGTGTATAATGCAAGCCAAATGACTCTCGCAGCCAAGTACCGACGAAATAAGCCCAGTCACGAATACGTTGACTTAAAAGGTTATGGAAACACTAAATCAGTTTACATGTTCATGAAGTATATAGCTTCCAGAACTCCGTTCTTCTTTATTACTATTATTTTGCGGCAATAGGTTGACGATCAAAAGCGAAAATGAAGGTTAAAGTTGAATTGCATTTCGCGCCAGACTTCCAGCGCTTGAATGCCAGTGCGTGCCGTCACAAATTTCAAAGTTTTTTTTTTTTCTCACACGTATTGGGGACCCTGTGGATCACTAAAGGTTCGTAAAGCGCATTGGGTCATTGGCTCTATTAGAATGAAATGTAGTACAACTTCACCGATTAAAAAAAAAATTAATAGCCTCGAGCATATATACGCTGTCAAAGTACACGGCGTCAAGGCAGGTACGTGCGCGGTAACCTCATGGCGACAGCGTTCAGTTCCGTCTTGTGCTCTTGCGTACTTTATTGCTTACCAGGCCTCTTTTCACGGTAAGGGTGGCCTTTACGACATCGTAGAAAGTCAATTAACTGATACGGCTAAAATTATCTTTTTGTCTTAAGTGCTCCTTTGACTACGGTTTCAAGCTGATGGCGGAATCAGAGCTTCGCGAGTTTGTAATCTCTCTTACGCAAACGACGTTCTTCGCACTTGTTTCTATAAGTTTTCGTTTACCAACACTGTAACGCTTTCAAATGAGGCTAATGCAAAAGCTGAAGCCCGTGCATGAGCTCATCCGATACAGTTATCGCGTCATAAGATAAGACCGGTGCATAGTTCCCGAGCCTAACTGCCTACACGCGCATCAATCCATCTCTTCCAGGCTCATATCGCATAAACGGTGCAATCCTGTCCACGTATTTTTCTATGACCAATCGGACTTTTAAAAAAGATTCTCGGCGTGTTTTTCGGTACTTCATAACGACGAACGCTGAGAGCGTCACAAACACAACGGAGGAAGACGAAAACGAAAAAGGAGAGAGAGATAGAAAAAAAAACGAAATACGTGCGCGCGCAGTAATTTCCGTTCAGAATTCGTTTTCCAAATTCACGGCACGGGCATCAAGAGCCGAGAAAAGGATATTGAGTTTCGTTACCCCGAAAACAGCACCTAACCGCTCCCAGAGCGAATGAGGTTTCGATAAAGATAAAGAAAAAAAAGCAACAACCGATTTCCACATCTAAGCTAAAAATAATATACCAGCAATCGCACCCTGCTTCCCCAGCCAGCTGGCTGCAATCTAAATCGCAGTTTCACACCGTTTCCTGAATGATGTGCGCAATCGACGTCCGCCGTCCCATCGAAAAGTAAGATCATTTCAATTTGCAAGAGCACCGGCTACGCGTGAGCTATGTATGGTTTAATTTCTTGAAAAGTGGAGGGGACTCGTTTTCGGTTAAACTAATCAACAAGCTCTTCCGGTAGAACGATTACGTTCAACACGAAATCGAAACACGTTGCTTAAGCGTAGAAGGGAAAAAAAGGGGGGCGGGGACGACGAAAATAAGCCATTTCCAACGCGCAGGATCAAGTGCAGAATTCCTCCCTATATTCCTCACTCGCGAAATTACTAGGGAGGGTAATGTAGCAAGCCAGAAGTACATCGGAGTCGTGTGAAGTGAATCGGGAAAACCACCCCATTGGCTAAGTGTCTCGATCACGGTGCGATGGATAAGCTCAGTGTAAGGTCGCTCTGATTGTTCGGGTTCTTAAGTCTCACGAATCGGCCTCGTGCTTTGTGTATATCGAGAGGGGGTTCACTTCCCCCCATGTCAGCGGGGCGACAGTTGCTGTGTTATGCGGGGTCACAGGCAACGCGCGGCGTTTAGGTGACGCGTCGCGGCAGGTGCCAGGCGGGCGTGTGCCGATTGCTGGAAGTCAGTATTGTGCGCACGATGTTGGCAGTCCGCTGACGGGTCACACAGACCAGCCTTGAAACGAACCGCTGTACAAAAGGTATTGTGAGCTTGGCGCCCGAGTCCCTGACTAATTGGAGGCGCCGCCGAGGTTAAGAAGGACTTAGCAACTCTGACTCCGTGCCGCATGCAGTGAGCATGGACCTAATCCTCTACGCCTCCGGAACGTAATCGCCAGCATTGTTGTTGGGTGCGACTGCCTGCGTGGTGTCTAAGACCAGCTTACCGTGCACGCGGTAGGAATGCGGTGCACACGTAAAGAGTGCATTCGCACGACGGCGTCTTGGAAACACGCACTCAAAGAACTTTGTCTTGTAGACAATAAATTTGAAGGACAAGGAGGGTCATCCGTCTCCCAGACGGCCAAACTTTGAGTACAGCGGCACTTCGTGGTGCCGGTGCCCCTGCTTCCGAGACAGGTGCAGCCTAGACGCCGTTGGCATTTGAAACGGTCTAGCGATAACTTGTTCGGGCCTGGCGTGTTTTGCTGAGCCGGTCACTCACTACGGAGAAATGAGAGGGCAACGGAGTTTTGGCGAAGAAGGAAAAGAGCTTTGTTTTCCAATATGTTTATTTTTAAGAGTAAGCCCATCCCTGTGGGTGGTGGCTTAACAAACGGTTGACTCTGATTGGCAACTGAACCTGTGGGACGGGCCAACGGCCCTACCGCCTTTTTTTTCTTTGTATACTTGGGCTATAAAAATCGGGACGACATGCTGTCCCTCAGACTTGGCTGAGATCAGGATTGCTGATAGACCAGTGAGCCTCCGTACTATGTACGTTAAAACGAGTCTGGGCTCTAACAGTCATTGAGACAGTAGAAGAGTGAGACTTTGTTTCTCAGTTGTTCAACTTTGTAATGTATTTGTTTTACCTGCCATGTATATAGAAAAGTTTGCCTATAAATATTTCTTGTACATCTGACCTCATCGTTTCCTGCCTGCGTTTGACCAACAACTGCCGATCATCGTCCGATAAGCTTCAAGTTCCAACGGTGAAGCGAGGACGGAGAACGAACGAAACTTTACTGGCGCAGCACGACAGGATCGGCAAGCCCCACAACGAGCAACGAGCAGCGAGCCAGGCGCAAGGCATCAGAGGGCTACCAGCCAATTCCGCAACGGTTGCAATTCATCTGGACGAGGACGTCAGGCGGCGCCCCCAGCAGCAACGGGTGAGCGGGATTCCTTGCGTTTTGTCTAGGTTGGCATGGCTGTTGTTCAGTGAGGTTAATGGTGTTCACGCGCAGAACAGCAAATGCGAGTGAGGCTAACGTAAACATTGATACGGCACCTGAACAAAGAGAGGGTCAGAGACGGCAGGAACTACAACGCATCGGAGAGACCGAGTCTGAGACGTCGGATACTAAAATGGATAGTGAGACGCAAGGCGCTTCGCAGGTTCCGAGCACGACGGATCCAGAAGCCATGGCGGTGAGACGCCTGGAGCTGGAGCTGGAAAAGGTGCGCCTACAGCTAGAGTGCGAGCGCATTGCTCTACGGAGAGTGGAGCTCGAGCAGGCGAGCAGGCCGCCTTCGGTGTCGGAAGGAAGCGATCGGCGCGGTGCCATCACGGATGGAATAGCGCAATGTGCTAAAGTGCTTAAGGCATACCGGTTGCCGTGTGACGCTGACGTTCCGATATGGTTTGAGGAGGTTGAAAAGTTGTTTTCATCTTTTCAAGTACCAGAACACAGCCGTGTACATTTGATCATGCCGGCGCTGGCCGAGCGGGTTCGTTATCTGTTGCGTGGCCTCAATGACGAGGAATGTACAGATTATGATACTGTAAAGAAGGCGGTATTAGATGAACTTAAGCTCACGCCAGCTAAATACTTGGAGAGGTTCGAAAAGGCTTCTAAACGAAAGGAGGAAACTTGGGCTCAGTTCGCGTCCCGCGCTAGAACCTATTTGGCCTATTACCTTCAGTCTCGCACTGCAAACACCAAAGAAGCTATGACGGAGCTTATGGTCGCTGACCGTATGAAAGCTAGTCTAAGCTCAGAAGCCCTAGAATATGTTCTTTTGCGGGAAGGCGAAGATTGGTTTAAGCCAGTGGAGGTGGCAAAAGTACTCGAGACTTTCGAGCAAGCTAAAGGGAAAGGACGAGCAACTAAGCCAGCCCCAACAGCCTCATTACCGCAGCACGGAAAACTAGCTAGCCCGCAGAGGACAAATTTAAAATGTCACGGGTGTCGCATACAGGGTCACCTAGCCAGAGACTGCCCAAACGCTTTAAATAAAGAACAGCAGGGAAATGCGCCGACTATTCAAAAACAAAGGGTACAGATGGTTGCTGTTGTATGTGAAGAACCTCCACCAGAGCAAGAAAGGGTGCTAAGCGCTAGAGTACATGTCGTAGCTCAAAATGCTAGCTCGGGGAGGTCGAAGCTGGACCTAATCCCTATCATGTGCGGGGATATAGCAACGGAAGCTGTGTTGGACACAGGTAGTGAGATAACGGTAGTCCGTAAAAGTATGTTGCCCATCGATTTACAGGAGCCATCACGAACAGTAAGACTTGAGTCGGCATTCGGAAACACCATTCGAGCTAAGCTAGCTACGCTGCCCGTAGGCATGCATCGCCCGGGGGCTGTGATACAACCGCAGAGGATCGATCTGGTGTGCGCGGTTACCGACGAACTTGCAAACGGGGTTGACTGCCTGCTGTCAAAGGAAGATTGGGAACTACTACGGGCGCAGGAAAAAGAGGAGTTTGGAGAGGAAAATATTCCGCGGGCAGGGGTCCGATCAGTCGAAATGGTCGATAACACTGAGCCGGACTGCGGTCTAAGTTGCGAAGAAACGACAGATGAAATCCCTAAATTGCAAGGGAATAGTTTGATGCAGGATGTCAATGGGGTGCCCAGTCAGCGGGAGCTAGAACTAACCGAGAGTGTAGCTGAGTTGACAGGCACCGAGTGCCAGAGCAAATATGCTCTAGTTTACGATAGGAGGGCACGGACAAAAGAATTTAATGTCGGGGACCAAGTACTCCTCTTTGACACAGGTTGGGCACTCAAGAAATTTGACTACTGGCTTTTCGGAGCAGTGGTGAATGTTGTCTCTGATCATAACCCATTGTCATATTTGACAACCAGCACCCCCCAGGGGGCCAAGTTAGCAAGATGGGCGCTTTCACTACAGCGCTACAATGTAACGGTGCGTCACCGGAAAGGAACATGTAAAGCCAATGCTGATGCATTGTCAAGGCTCTCGAATCGTTCATGGGAGCCAATCGAGTAAAGAGCAGAAACGAAAGGATAGACAGAAACAGCCATGCCAGCTGGGACAGGCGTGAATGTTCCCGTTCACCCGAAGAATGTGTGTGTGGGACAGTTCAGCCTTGGTGGAACTTTCTGTGGCTGTTGTCGTTTATGTGTGTGAGGGTTATAAGACTATGGACATACTACGTATATAACCTGCATATGTTACTTTGCTGCTGTTGTGCCGTGCAGTGCGTTGGAGTGTTCCTGTACATACATGAGTGTTTCTTTTGCATGCTCACTGTCATGAATGTGTGGAGCTTTCGCCTTTTTTTTTTTTGTCGCTGAGAGAAAATTGTTTTTTCTCTGTGGTCCTTTCAGTTAATTTTCCTGTTCCTTACGGACTCCGCAGCACCCGTGTTGGGCAGCGTATGTCAATTTTCTTTGACGACGGAACCTTCAGAGCCTAAATCTTATGATACAGCGCCCTTTGGCTCTTGTAGTATAGCTGGGAACATTGTAAGCCCAGTATACTCTTTAGGAGGGACGTGTAAGGTCGCTCTGATTGTTCGGGTTCTTAAGTCTCACGAATCGGCCTCGTGCTTTGTGTATATCGAGAGGGGGTTCACTTCCCCCCATGTCAGCGGGGCGACAGTTGCTGTGTTATGCGGGGTCACAGGCAACGCGCGGCGTTTAGGTGACGCGTCGCGGCAGGTGCCAGGCGGGCGTGTGCCGATTGCTGGAAGTCAGTATTGTGCGCACGATGTTGGCAGTCCGCTGACGGGTCACACAGACCAGCCTTGAAACGAACCGCTGTACAAAAGGTATTGTGAGCTTGGCGCCCGAGTCCCTGACTAATTGGAGGCGCCGCCGAGGTTAAGAAGGACTTAGCAACTCTGACTCCGTGCCGCATGCAGTGAGCATGGACCTAATCCTCTACGCCTCCGGAACGTAATCGCCAGCATTGTTGTTGGGTGCGACTGCCTGCGTGGTGTCTAAGACCAGCTTACCGTGCACGCGGTAGGAATGCGGTGCACACGTAAAGAGTGCATTCGCACGACGGCGTCTTGGAAACACGCACTCAAAGAACTTTGTCTTGTAGACAATAAATTTGAAGGACAAGGAGGGTCATCCGTCTCCCAGACGGCCAAACTTTGAGTACAGCGGCACTTCGTGGTGCCGGTGCCCCTGCTTCCGAGACAGGTGCAGCCTAGACGCCGTTGGCATTTGAAACGGTCTAGCGATAACTTGTTCGGGCCTGGCATGTTTTGCTGAGCCGGTCACTCACTACGGAGAAATGAGAGGGCAACGGAGTTTTGGCGAAGAAGGAAAAGAGCTTTGTTTTCCAATATGTTTATTTTTAAGAGTAAGCCCATCCCTGTGGGTGGTGGCTTAACAAACGGTTGACTCTGATTGGCAACTGAACCTGTGGGACGGGCCAACGGCCCTACCGCCTTTTTTTTCTTTGTATATTTGGGCTATAAAAATCGGGACGACATGCTGTCCCTCAGACTTGGCTGAGATCAGGATTGCTGATAGACCAGTGAGCCTCCGTACTATGTACGTTAAAACGAGTCTGGGCTCTAACAGTCATTGAGACAGTAGAAGAGTGAGACTTTGTTTCTCAGTTGTTCAACTTTGTAATGTATTTGTTTTACCTGCCATGTATATAGAAAAGTTTGCCTATAAATATTTCTTGTACATCTGACCTCATCGTTTCCTGCCTGCGTTTGACCAACAACTGCCGATCATCGTCCGATAAGCTTCAAGTTCCAACGGTGAAGCGAGGACGGAGAACGAACGAAACTTTACTCTCAGCTTTATACAGCCAGAAGCAAGACGAAGCATGTATAAGAGATACACGTCGAAGGAGAAAGCACAGGCACTTTCATGCTAACGCGAGTGGTAAGCAGAGCTTCAAAGGACTGGTTAATGTATACGACAAGAGTGTTCGCCCGTAAACATCGATAAGGGTAAAGATGAAGAAAGAAAGAAAGAAAGAAAGAAAGAAAGAAAGAAAGAAAGAAAGAAAGAAAGAAAGAAAGAAAGAAAGAAAGAAAGAAAGAAAGAAAGAAAGAAAGAAAGAAAGAAAGGAAGTGCTAAATCAAATATAGATACAGGATGTACGAAGCCTGACTTCGCGACTTCCAGAAATATTCTGGAAACATTCCAGAAGTCTGGCTACAAGCCATGTGCACTGCCAGTCTGGAGTGCGCGGCGCTCTCAAACTTTCTCGCGTACTCGCGACCGGCCGTGGTTAAGCGCGAAAAAACAGACGAAAAAGGGACGGGAAAAATGTGATAAAAGCTCGAAAGGCTGTGTACCTGCAGAACAGACACTATCTGGAAGACTGTTTGACTGCTACATCTAACCATGCGCCGCAGGCATCCCGTAGCAATTAGCGACCGCGATCTCCGGTTGGTAAGATGTCAACTACAGCTGCAGTGATCTAGCAAATTACGCGCCTGCTATGTATGTCCCCAAACATCTATGATTTCGTGAAACTAAAGTGAACTCCGGACCGTTAATTCTTTAAAACTTTGGTAACAAAGAACGACGAGATTCTCATGCGGGTCATATATCTGTATGGCTGAATGTATAAACTTTTCATCGGTCGAGACCGATGAAAAGTTCGTCGAGAAATAATTCGTCCCCATTGCCAATACATCGACCGCCGCTGATTGATGCAGAGGGGAGGCGAATGCGTGAGAGCAAAAATGGAGAAAGATGGAGATCAGCTTTGTGTCCAAACGGCTCCTTATCCGAGCCACCGGTCGGAGCTCGTGGGAAGCTGCACGATCGCCTTTTGTGTCGGCTATAGACATACACGATATTGAAATCGGGCCGATGTTTTTCAAGAGTTCTTAAAACACTGCCTGCACGGATACATTCACCGGTATGTGCAGTTGCATCTCCCCGCCACAGTCGGTAACTAACATTGATAACTAAGAACCATCCTTGGTGGTGGTGTTTGTGGTGGTGGTCGTAGAAGTAGTAGTAGTAGTAGTAGTAGTAGTAGTAGTAGTAGTAGTAGTAAATGAGCGCGACAGCTTGGATTGCGAGGCCAAACTTACCCAAATAAAATGTTTCGCCGCGGACACATCGCAGGCGACGTCGAGGTGTATACTTGCGCTTGCAGCTCACGACGCGGATCCTACAAGGTGAAGGCACCCGACGAAGCCCGCCTCAAGAATACACTCTCCCGTCCGCGCGCGCTGCGCCGCAGGATACGGCCGTCGTCATTCGCCGCAGACCTACACCAACACGGCATCATCGCTCTAGCGCGTCCACGCACACGCGGCTCGACGCTTCGCCAAGAGCGGCACGGCGCGTCTCTCGTCGCAGTAACATCAGGCGAGCGTCGAATTACGCAAGCCGAGTGCACGCACACCTATACAGGGGGCGCGTTCAAGTTGGCGCGGCTGTCGACCATGAGCGGCGCCGAACCGAGAATGGAAAACCGCCGCGACAGAGCTCGAATAGCTCTGCCACTCTCCTGGGCTGTTTTTTTGTTTAATTATTTGTTGACGCGAAAGTGTGAAATGACCTATTCAGAGAAAAAGCCGGCGGCGTCTGTAGCAGCGAAAAGTAGGCACTTGACTTCCCACTGGCTGCGACGCCACGTCATGAGCTCGCCTTGCGCGCTCGTGACGGTAGCGCGTGTACTGCTATGGAGTCTGCATGAAGCACCTACATCGTCGGCGTCCGCAACCTGAGCGGTAGCGAAACGTCGGTGGCGTGCGGCGTTGGCACCGCAGGCTGCATGCTGGCTCGGGCAGCATGCGCCGCTAGGGAGTCTGAAGCATCTACAAACTCGGCAGCAGCGAAACGGGGGCGTCCACGCACCGCATACGAACAAGGGAGCGGAAGAACGCAGCGAAACGAGCGGAGAGGCAGGCAGCGAAATCCACCATCGTCGTCAGCTCTCCAAATACACGGCGGGCGGAACCAGCATTAACGCAAACATTACTAGCAGCACGAAACTCGAAGGACCACTCAGCGGCGTTCAATTGGGCATTAATGCTTTCGCATTCGCAACGCATAAGCAGTGATTAGCTGTCCTCACATTTTTTTTATTGGGATAGCAATTATATGGACCCTCGAAGAGCATGTTTGCCTTCGCCGTCGCCGTAATGTTCCATATGAAGTCCAAGGGCGATAACACCGTCGCCGCGCGTAGTTTGCTGTATGTGCGAGGGAAAGCACGCGAGAGTAGCCCGCATGGATGGGAGGCAGGGTGGGAGGGAGGGGCAGCGTTGGGCTTCGGCAGCAACTGCGCATTTCGCAACCGGGTGCAAGGAAGACTGGCGACCCGGGCTCAATCTCGCGCGCGAAACGGAGGAAGGCGTGGGAGGGAGGTGAGGGGGGCGGCTTTCCCTCCGCCAGCAGTGCGTTTATTGCGCGGCGGCGGGCGGTCGCGCGCGCCGTATCTTGAAAGCGATCTGCAGACGACCCATGCCTTTGTGCGTGCTGTTTTCTCGCCGCTCAGTTAGCGTTGAAGCGATAGACAGCACTAAGGTCAATCCGCACGCTGCTGCTGACCCGCTTGCTCACGCTAGCGATTTAACAGCGAGTGTCCGCGATCATGACGTGTATCGTGACGTGTTCACCACTGACGTGTATGCGCGCGTAATGCATAAAACATTCCGATGACATGGCTGATTTTCGTAGAGCCGCGCCGACCATCTTGGAGACCACGATGCGAGGACCTGCGTTTTCATGAAATGTGGCACCCATATGCAACTAAATTACACTCGTAGAACGTTTCAGCACAGCGTTACTCGTCCTGTACTGTTCTCGTAAAAGTCGCTGCCACTTGTCATGCGTGCGCATGCACGGTGAGCACGCGAAGCTGACACGTGACTGGATACTCGTCGCTCTTATATAAACCATTCCGCACCGTAACATGGACGCGCGCTTTACCGCCCATCAATGTGCCCATCAATATGGAAGACGCAACTGATGAAGCACTCGGGCAACGTATTTTGTGCGGCTCACGTATTTTTCGAGAGAAAAAAAAGAAAAACGAAGCCAAGAAAAGCCCCGCGTTTCACACAAGAGAGAAACACGACCGCGAACACAAGTGAGCGCACAGGTCAGTGGACCGGCGCGCATTCCTGAAATTCAAAGCACGCCGCGTCCCGCGGCGGCCGGCCGCAGATCGCTTCGGCGCGAAACCAGCCGACGCCGTCGCGAGGCCAGTAGATATAGGTATGGGGGGAAAGGCCGAGGGGCACAGCGAGCTACAGACTCGACGACCCTTCGGCAGCCGAGAAGTTGCAAAACAAGACGCGAAAAAAGAAAGAAAGAGGCGCGCACTCGCGTAAACACACAAAGAAGCGGGCGCGCGCGCGCGGCCGCGTGCACAACGAAACGAAAAGCAGGAAGGACGGGACGCCGGCGCAACCGGTAATCGCATTCGCGTCGCTCGGTGCCCCAGCCGGGGAGGACCACCGGTTGCGCATTCTCCACTTTCGATGCGGCCGGCAGCAGGGGAGGAAGGGGGGCGGACTGGGCCCGTGCGTTAGCAAAAAGGGCCGCCCCCATCCGCGATATTGCATTCCGATTCGGGCAGCGCGACGCCGCGCGTTTCGGCTCGGGAGCGCGTGCACCTCGGTTCGGGCAAATAAGGGAGGCGCAATGCGCGCCTACATTCGGGGCAGGACGGAAAGTCGCAACGCGCGGCGAACGTAAGCACACCGCGAGGCGGGCTTACCAGTGCACGGCTATGGGCAACCAGCGCTGAAGCTTCGCCTGCCAACAGCAGCGCCGTAACACACACCCTAGCGAGCGGTGAACACAGTTTTCAGTAGCACATACTGCGATTTCGTGTCAGTAAATTCGCCGATCATCTCGAGACACTTTTCATGGCTCTTCCCATGACGGTGATGGCAGCGCAACGCGCATGGCATGGCTGGGCGCATCGGGCTAAGCAAACGTTGACACAGCCGCGCGACTGTTAAATATGTTGTGCTATCGTCGTAGACTCCCTACTGGACGGTGTCAGCATATTTTAGTTGCACACTAACACTGTCGTAGCGCCTCCTGGCCAGCGCTGGTTCCCCATATTGCTCTACGAACGCCAGATGGCTGCCGACCTCGCGTGCGAGATGGAGATGTAATGCCAAAGAGCTGGCAGTAAGAATGGCGGCGCCAGCTCGCGCTTCATTTCCAATAATGGTGCGGCGTAGCACGCCGCCGCCTTCTGTGGGTCAAAGGAGGAGATGAGCGGAGAAGCGTGCTCGCGGTGGTTCGAGCCCGGGGTTCGAGCAGGTGCTGCAACACACGGCGACGCCACTCAATATGTAAGACTTCGGTTCCGAATCAGAGCACCCGAATGTGCGCGGAGGTCCTTGTTCATGCGTCTCCTCTAACAGTGCACCTTCTTCCTCCACGTCCTGTACGATTAAACAGTCCCAGGAGGGAAGGCACAAGAGGAAAGGGAGCCCACATATAACGTTGACATAGAAATTATGAATTCCTGTTTAATGTAGAAGACGCCGTACAATTATCGGCAGCTGGCGAGAAAGGGAGGCGAATAGATATTTCTGTAGTAATGCAGCGCTGCGTGCGTTATATCTCTCCCTGTATACCATGCCATCTTCTGTTCCAGTCGTGCACCATGACTTACCAACTAGCCGAACAAGCTACCACAGTCGGATCGATCTATTTCCGCCTTAATTGGCTGGCCTGCTTGTCCCACTGGTGGCTGGTCCCACCAGTGCTTGCAGTATCTTTCAGTACGTTTTATCAAGTTCTGTTCTCCACAAATGGCGCTCGTTTTCATCATTTATTCACCGTAATATCTTATGTAATGTTATGTAACCCCCTATGTAATGTCTTTAAAAGGGACTTTAGGGTACACGAAAAAAAAACAAGAAAAGGAACAGCGTCGGCGAAATGTTAGTTCACAATTACTGCGCAAGCGAAGTGTTGCGAGTTATTACGGACACGCGGGGCTGCAGCACCATCACCCTTTCGCGAGATGCAAACGCGCGAGCTGCGCCACCGGTGACAGCCTCAGTTTACGCTCGCAAAGTCGGGACGAAAGAAGAAATCGCGCATCCCGAAACCGCGTGATCCAGTCACCCACGCACGCGCCTACGCCGCAGCGTACAAGAAAACGACGCGCAAGAAAAGATGGAAAGCCAGACAGACACGGAATCCGCGTGCAACACCGGTGGGCTCGGCGTGGGAAGTTCGCTCGTACTCGTGGCAGCCAAAGCAAACACCGCGAACCCCATCAATCTCCGAGGTAGACAAAACTAACAGCTCGCAGCAGGAACGCGAGCGAGAACGCAGTCTATTCTGGCTGGCTCGAAAAAAAAAAAAAAAAAGGCGCAGTAACGGGCACTATATATTGTAGGGGTTGGAGGACGGGACGTCGAGATGAAAAACCCAAACTTGGGAGTATTTATTCTTACATTCTATACAGGGAGGGGAGCGTCAAGTACCAGTCGTACTGTCATTACGGGCCAGCAGCAACTCGGACGCTGCGGCCCGCGGCAAGAAGTTCGAGAGAGGTGAATCAGGGAATCAGGGCATGTCCCAGCATGCTCAGGTCTCTCTGGAAGGCTTCTTATAAACCCTTCGAGCACTGTAAGTCACGTCATGTTTGACCAATGGGAGAGTCCACTCCGATGACGCCACTTTCAGCCAATGGTAGGCGCCCGTGTCGTGGTGTCACACCTGGCGGCTTGCTGCGGTCTTGCATCGCAGACTGGCAATACACTTCGAACAAGGAGAAGGGGAGGGCTGCACCTGCTCCATTGTCCGACGCCCACCTGCAAATCCCGGCGGTGCACGAACTTGTTGGCACGTGAACTTGATGCCTTAAACTTGTTTGCTCGGCCGCTTCTCTGGAATGCGCTTTCCTGCTTCTGCATTCCTCAATTAGCTGTGCTGCAATCCGACGTGGTCTGGGGAACTCGAAGTAATCGCAGGAACCAGCTCCATATCTAACAATATTTCTTCGCTCATACACCGCCCGTTTGTATGTAAGACCAACAGTTTCCTTCCAGACGCCGTTATGCAACCGAGTCAGGCAGGGGTCACGCATGTATCTGCTCGCCAAGAATGGCGTCAAAGCTAGCGAGCAAAGAAATAATTGAAGCAATCAGGGTGCTTGCTACGTCGATACTTTCAAGTTAATTAATTTTTGCAGGTTTTCCCCGACTGTGTCTATAAAAATCCCCGGGTAGCCTGCGACACTAGATGTACAGGCGTAAGAAAGAAATATGTTATTTACAGCTGACCCAGTTACTATGCCAGCCCATAATATTCAACTACTGCCAGTAAGCTGCAATTAAGGCGGAATGCACAATCAGATTTGACTTTATAATGTGTTTCATGATGTAACAGTGCACCCAGCGTCGCTTAGGTTCACAAAACGAGCGAGAGACAGCATTATTTGCGGATTGCGTACGTTTAACTGGCTTCCTTCTAATATATCCATTGTAAGTAATACAATTTCTCTGATTCAAACCAAGCGGAGTGAAAATTTAAAGTTCACTTCCCGAATTTCGAGAATTGACAAATTCTCAGAAATCTCCAGGCTTTCCCTGATGGTATACACCTTGTTAAATAATACCGGCACAACGTGCGTACGAGAAACGGCAAATATCCGTTGCGCCCGAAAAGCGCGCCTCACAACACGACTTTGTCGCCGTTACAATTCGTCGCCTTTAGGCGCGAGGACTGAGGCGGTAAGGGTCATCGTGCACTTGTCCAATCAGAAGCACGTACACATCGACTGCAACGTCTGCCAACCAACTACGAACGAATGCGGCGGCACGGCGGCGATTAGCAGGTATGCGCATGCGAAACGAAATTGCGTCGCGTTGGTCACTGCGCGCACACAGCTGAGCCAAGACAGAGACATCGGACGTACGCGCAACGCCGCTATAGCGATGCACGTTCTTGGCCGGTCTATACACATATCTTCGACTGCAGGATCGTCAAACACCCTGCCTCAACTGCAAGCTTGCCAAAAATGAAGGAATGAGATCTCGGAAATCGACGAGCGGAGAAAAACAGCGGCACGCTAATCGCCCTCTCGTGTATAGAAGTTCATCCGCGAAGCCCCTCCTCCCCACCTCTTTCGCCTCCCCTTCGCCCCCCGCGTCCAGCAGGGCAACAAACCTCACACAGTACGGCCGAGCGCTCGCGTAGGCGCTGCCCGACATTACAACACACACACACACACACACACACACACACACACACACACACACACACACACACACACACACACACACACACACACACACACACACACACACACACACACACACACACACACACACACACACACACACACACACGCACGCACGCACGCACGCACGCGCGCACACACACACACACACACGCACACACAGTCGCGCGCGAGCTGCGCCACGAGCCAAGTGAAACTCTCCGATGCCATCCACACGGCGTGGTGCTGCACGGAGGTGTGTGTGTGAGTGTGGGGGCAGGGAGGGGGAGGGGGGGGGAGGCTTGTGAGCCAGAAAGTTGCCAGCGCCAGAAAAAAACCCGAGTGGGCGAAATAGTCCCAGCCATGCGACGACGACCAACCCCCGCATTACCTCGCTCGCAGGTTGGCGGGAGCCCGCACGACTCCGCCGCGCATCTGAGGGCGAAATAACGGTCGCCCACGATGCCGTAATGACAATGCATCGCGCAACGAGTTCTCGCGTCGTGTCGAAACACGCCGTCTTAATTCCTCTCTCCGCTTCTATCCGCCCCCTTTTTTTTATCGTTATTTTCTTTAAGGAACTGAAGCCGCGGCGAGGGATTAAAATGTACGACCGGCCACATTTCTCCCAGCCGTCCTCTCTCCTCCTTCGTTTTATCTTGCTCTCCCTTTTATTCTATTTTTATTTTTTGTCCCACCACACGCCGCCTCAGGCGCGGCCGGGCAGCCTCTTCATTAGCGCGCAAAACGCCGGCGCCCATGCAGAAAGCCCGGGCCGGCGTTCTCACATTAGCCGGGCTAATGAGGGCTTCCCGGCGTGTATGTCTATATAGCTCCACAGCGCACGCCGCCCCCCCCCCCCCCCCCCCCCCCGAGACACTGTTTATTGCGTGTACATCAAACGCGATGCGGCGGACTTCAACGCGCCGGCCGTCTGGGTTATTCGCGTGCGCAGTGCACGTATAATACACGCACGGTGGGACTGCATTCGAGCCAGTATACAGCCAGCCTTATTCTACGGCAGGGCTGTCTGCGGGCAACGGGCGCGCCAACGAGCTCGCCGACACGCGAGCTATATTACATACGGCACGTACACGTTAACGCGGTCAGCTGAATGCGGTCGGAGAAACGCGTGCGCCGAGCTTTTTAGAGAAATGAACGCCTCGGCACCAGCAGACTCCGTCCACTTAGCCGCAGGTACACGACAAGCCTGCGGCATGCGTGTGTTCAATGCATTCATCCGCGCCTCCAATGCACTCACCTCTGTATCTCTTTGTGCGCCAAAGGTGCAACAACCTAAGCTGTTCACAGGTCGATGAGGGTAGCTATAACACGGGCTCGTTGGCACGGCATCTTCTACTTCGTTGTAGCGCAGGTAGAAAGAAAAGGACACAGAAAGGCACATTAGACAAACACACAGCGCTGTGTGTTAGCGCTTTGAGTTTGTCTACAGTGTGCCTATTTGCGTCCTTGCCGTTATGCCTGCGCTATACAACAAAGCAACAAAGTAGGTGTTAGCAGGTGTTCGTCGGACTCTGCTCTTTTCGTCTCCCCAATTATCTCTCTTTCCGCTTGTCTTCCAGTGTACCTTGTTAGAGTGATGACGTGGATGAGACAAACGACCGTTCGCGATGGGGCATGTAACGGTGAGGCGCGTTGCGCGAGTGCGGAGAGAGAGAGATGAGTGGGAGAGGACGCTGCAACGAGCGATGCCATGCAATAACAGGGGCGGTCGCCGTCACCTGGAACGGTGCTCACGCGATTCGATCCATTTACTATACCGAAGCTTCGAAGGCTAAGAAGGAGCGAAGCAACGTCCACGCTTCACGACACGATTCGCCAAGCTGTGGGCGGTTCGGATCTATCGCCAAGAGTTGGGCACTCGAATTTGCTGTAGGAAAGTGTGATGGTTCCAGCAAGTTGCAAGTCCAGCGTTGTCCTGTGCGTTTCTTTCTTCTTGTGCTTGCGTCAATAACTGCTGGAACTATCACACTATTATCATGCACCAACTGCGCCAGAAAACAACCCAACTCCACTGCACCTTATCCACCACCGCACCTAGAAATACGAGAAAGTTCTTTACGAGCCGACAAATACGAGTAACATTCGTTCCGCCCGGATGACGCCAACAAAATGCTTTCCACGGTAATGCCAACCACAGACGTTTTGCAGCCACTAATATTATAATAGACAGTCAGCAGAAGCGCGAGAACAAATCACCAATTACAGCGTGTGCTTCTGACGTGTGGCATCACGCAAAATATTATCGCTGACCTAAATGCAGCAGGCGCCGGCCGTCACAATACCATCGGGGCTGCGTCACACCCCACAGGACGCTCCGTGGGACGGCTTCCGTTCACTCACACGTATAGTGTCATCCGGAGCAGTGCTATCGTGGCCCGACAGACATAAACGATTTTTTTTCATATTTGAATTTTTTTCTTTTAACGCTTTACATGTTTTATATTCAAGGAAAAAGTACAACCGTAACGCAAGCTTTCTTTGTGCTGGTTTGTTGTAAGGAAAATGTCACTGCTAGACGTGATTGATTGATTGATTGATTGATTGATTGATTGATTGATTGATTGATTGATTGATTGATTGATTGACCGATTGATCGTATTTAAAGCCCCAAAAGAGCACAGGGTTATAAAATAGGCCGCAATGGATAGCTCCAGATTGGTTTCAAGACGTGCACCAAAAACGTGGTCGCCCACGCGTTCTGACCCCACCGAAATGCGGCCTCCACGGCCAGACGTCGAGCCCGTGACCTCGAGCGAGATCAGCAACAGAACGCCAAAAGCCTCAATCACACAGGCGACTTGAGGAGGACGCGCGACCACTTCCGAATGGCGACCAAGAAGCGACTGAAGGCGACCGCGATGCTCACACCGGCCGGCAAACCCGGCTGACGTCGCATTCCCGGAGATTATCGTCCTCAGCGAGAACTCTAGAGGGATCCACGCAGTCCGCGCGCACTTCGCGGGTTTCGCGTTCCGGCAACAGCCATGGATTTCGATTCCGGCGACGAGGAAGACGTCGTCATTGTGCTGATGAGCTGTACCGTGCACGTGTCAGCTGTGGCAGCTCGGAAGCCTCCGCTCGCGATAAGTGGCCGGCCACGCTAGCCGCCCCCTGCCCGAACTCCGCGCGTACGACGAGGAGCGTTATCGATTGTAAGTTGTAATTTCTAGCTTGCGTCGTGTGGGAAATCGGTGCATAACTCGTTTGTGCATTCTTTTGCTGCTGTTTAGTTTCCTGCGAACGCTACTGTACGTTCGACACGTTGCTGGAAGCGCTGCGCCCCAGCCAGCATCACGAGGCAAGACACGAATTACCTGTAATCTGCCATGGCGGCGTGGAATTTGTATTTGGTGCGACGCAGGAGGACGCCGGATGAAAACACATGCTAACCTAACTTTCGGCGCGTCGCCGACTGGTTCAGCAGTTCTGCGACTGCGTTCGCGCGACTGAAAAATCGTGTAGCCAGTGACTAGTACAGAATAGTCGCGTTTCAAGAAACGTGACCATTTGCGACTGGTTGCTTTGCGATCGCGCGACCGCTTTCAATCGCCGGTGTGAATGAGCCTAAAGCCACTGAGCCGTGGCACTTCCCCGCACATAAATATATACTCTACATACGTGTACATATCGGGCGCAACATTCAGGCACGTAAGTACGCGCAAACGCTTTACCTAATCGCCAGCATCGCAAGTAACACAGGTGTAATGGCACGTCGGATGAAACGTTACAGAAGCTATGATTGTAAACACACCGTGTATACATCACCCGATGAAAGGGCTTCGACCGCTGCGCATATGCGACCGCCGCGAAACCGGGTATACCACATAGGGCGCCCAATGCGGATCACCCAGGATCACGTACATTTACGAAGTAACGTATTGTAACGTATTGTACGTATTGTAAGTAACGTACGAAGTAACGTGTTGCTCTCTAGACATTTCTATATGCTGAATGGCATCGACGATACGTCCATAGCCATGTGACGCCGCCACCCAGTGTTGCCATATCTGCCCTGTCTCGAAAAGCGCCGCACCTTATATTTACGTCTCACTTTTACTCGCTAAGCTACAGGGAATGTCCAGGATATTGCGTCGCGCGCACGTATAACGCGGTGATTTATTTTACTCGCCTCCAAGCGGCTTTCACCGGACGTGCGAAAACATTCAGTAAATGTGGACTGCGTCACGTTCTACACACACAACGGAATCACACGAGAGGATAGATATGCCGTGTCGCGCTCAAGCTCGCGTTACAAATTTAGTTATCTTGCACTGACGGATCTTGTACGCTCACTCGCGATGGTAGATTTCTAATGAACATTCGCAAACAAAACAACAACCAAAATTCAAGTGACTTGCAATCTTTTAATTTGTCAATTCAATTACAAAGCGTTATTCATACAACAAAAGTTGCCTCATTAAGATGTGGTAAGTGTAATAAACTCCAACTTGTCACCATATCAGTCAAGCGAAGTACGCTGAAAAGAATGATACCGCTGTTCTTACGAGAGATTAATTCGTTCTGCATCCTTTAACTTCTGCGCTGCGCTGAAGTGCCGGTTGGTCCATACTAAATTTCAGACTCACATAACGCAATAAAGAAAAGAACATCCCACTATCGCCACATGCGTGTAAAGAGCGGTACACGTAGACAGCAGCTAACATCGAAGCGCCACAAGAGCAACATTTATAACTGCGTCCCGGGACAAGCGAGCTTGAAAACGCCTGCCAACCATCCACTCACTATGCAACTACTATAGTGCTTTTCGGTTGAGTCGGTAAACAAACAAGCGGACTATACGGCATCGTGTCACGTATGGAAACTTCGTAACGCAACTCATTCACTCGAGCACAGGCTGTTTCGGCACAGGCTGCCAAAGCCTCGCGGAGCAAAGCGATACGAGGTGTGACGCAGAGGAAAGGAAGAAGAAAAGAAGCAAAACAAAAGCTGCGAAAGTAAACAAACAAAACAATGACGCTCACCGAGCTCGCCGTCGACGAAAACTTCACTCTAGGAGTCATGAGGCGGGCCACGGCGGCAGCGAAGATAAGGAGCGTCCCGGGGGGTAAACACCAAATCCACTTCGCAAAGCGTCAACAGACGACGAAGAGATCAGCGTACAGGGGGGCGGGCGAAAAGGAGGGGACCACGACAGCCGCCGAAATTGAAACATGGACGGACGAAGTCGTCGTCACCACCGTCAAAGGCTTGGCACAGGGAAAAAAAATAATAATAAAGAAAGCCACCGAACAGTTGGCAGACGATGCGCTAGGCTACGGCAACGCGCGAGCGCTTCATCCCACGGACTCAGTCCGTCACAGAAGGGGGGCAGATGAAAACAGCGTAGACGCAACTGTCAGCACCAGTTTGTAGCCCGCGCGCAGGTCCCACGATGGATCGCGATACTGAAGCAAATCGCCTTCCACCTCCAACCCAGCACAGCCGCAGTAAAGCACAACACTGTCGCACCAGCGCCGAATCACACTTGGAGACGTGACATGGAACTGCGAACACAAGCGAAAAAAAAATATATGAAAAGAACACCAGGCTGTACAGGTCGGCCGAAGGTTCCGAAGCAGGGCGGAGACGACGCGGACGTGGCAGGAACAATCGAGGTGGAAAATGAGACCGCGCCTACATTACCGCTACCTCACACACGCACCGACGACGGAGTCCCGTTGTTGCCCGTTCGCGCCGCTGCCGCCAGCCGACGACAGCAGCAACAACAACAGCACGAGAGAGCAGGTACGGCACCCAGTGACGATGAGGTGGAGGGAGGGAAGACCAGAGAGAGCGAGGAAAAAGAAAAAAAAAGCGTGCCAACGGCAGCGCGCGACCCGGCCTGGAGGCGGCGGAGATGACTCGATCGTCGCCGTCCCTTGCCACGGTTCGCTTCCTTCACCGAGGAGGAAGGACGCGCGTCCTACTACCGCTCGCTCGCCTTCGGTCCGAGCCTTCCAGCACAACTAGCCTGCGGGGAAGAAAGAAAAAAAAAGGCAATGCGCCACGGAGGGGGCATTCAACAACACGGCCAGGGCGTTATGACGAGCCCGACGATGCTGCACCCCTTCGGCGACGGAAGCAAACGGAGCGGTCGAAAGCGAAGTGAATAAAAGGTGGTAACCCCTAAAAACCGGGCGCGTGCCGCGCCGTCGACGGAGCCCCTCGAGTGTGGTTCCTGCGTTCCGAGGAAGGGGCTGCGTGGCGAAGCAAGCGGCGTGCCACCACGCCAGGCTCGGGTGTCATGCGCGGCTGCCCGCGAGCGAAGCCCCGCGCCGCCGCCGCGAAGACCTCGCCCCGCGGACGGACGGTGATGAACGGGCCCGGCGACGGTGCCCGCGGCCGCGCTCCAGAACGCATGACGCGACGAGTAGGTGCCACCCCTTGCCGCCGGAAGGAAGGTGCACCCTGCCCGAAAACCGCGGCAGTAAACAAAACTCGTGCGGCTATGAATTGTTACGGTACTGAACAGGGAAGCTTGGGAACGCCTACATCGTTAGCAAAGACTTCACGTTGTGCTTCTCATCGTCTGTTGTTTGCCGACAAAAAAAAAAAAAAAAATGACGCGCACAAGAGAACGCATAACACCGGGTAATAAGTCGTTGAGCTTAGGGCACGCCGAAAATGAATATGGCGGGGATTCTCGCAGCGTGTTTGATTTGGAATCGTCGGCTCAGCCAATTCAGCCACTTGCGCGTAGCTAAAAACGAGGGTTTGCTGGAATCCTGTCTGGTCTCGAGAAGAGGTATGACAAAGAAAAAGAAAGACGACGATGACGAAGGAAAACATATGAAGCGAAAAAACGAAAATACGAGAACGCCGACCAAGCTTGGCTGCAATTAACTCCGTTTGTGTTAAGCGCGGTAGCCATTCACATACAGATCACGCACGGAGGCTCGCGCCTCCAAGATTGCGATCACAAATTATTGCATATAATTACGCAAGTTCGATTTCGCGGTAGGTTTCGAACGCGCGACATTTGGTTGCGAACCAGATGTCCAAAACGCTACCAGACGGCAGTTATTTTCGCAGTGACGGAATAATGGGAGCACGCTATATGCATGTGCGACGAGGCAATTAGAAGCGCTACATTGCACATCATCCCCGCTACGATGCCGTCCACTAAGGTCTACGTCACTCTTATCATCCACAGTTCGCGGCCGGCCAGTCTTATTGACAACGCGGGCGGAGCGTCGCTCTGACCACTGACGAGTCGCGAACAGAAATGGCCCCGGAAAGGGCATCGCTACACTGGCATTGCAAGCAGTAGAGCGTGCTCGAGAGTGAAAATGCACATGCATTCGTGTGTGCAACCAGCTCCCTCGCGTGTGCAACCAGCTCCCTCTCGTGATGATCGGATCATCGACCAGAAACGTTTGCATCAGTCAGTGAAAGTTATCTGTGGCATCGTAATGCGGTACCAACACATTTTACATAAGCTCGTTATGAAGTGCTCGCTTGTATCAACGTGCATATCGGAGGAAGCGGGTGTGCCCTATGGATGTCGCTATATAGTACATCCCGTTATTACTGACTGCTCCTTTTTCGCCCCTTTTTTTCGATTCATTCGCAGGTCGGATAAATACCGCTCGCCTTCGCGCCGTCTATCCTTGCACTCGAAGCCTTTGAATGTCACATATCAAATTTCCACAAGAATATCTGATTCCACGCTGTCCGAATGTCATAATCACCACAAAATTCAACGTTCTGGTCGGGATAATTGTTGCTTCATATTCATACAAGCGCGAACCGATCGCCCACAAAAGCAAGAACAAGACGAGCGCTACAGTCCAGACTTCTGTGCAAGAAAAAAAAAAGAAGCAGGTCTAGGACGTCTACCGCGAGAAGCACGATTACATCCATCCAAGTGCACTTGCACGAGCCCTTCGTTTCGTGGACGCCTCAGCGGGACGCCTTGCGACCATGCGCCCACCATCGAGTTGGTAAAAAGAAGGTCCAGAGAGCGACGGCGATCCAAATCGGCGGCGGCCTCGTGAACAATGAGCACGGCAAGGTCTTCTAATTGCCGCGCGCGCGTGGGCGCGGACAGCGGCCGCGGTGGAGCGATGCACACAACGTCTAGAGTGTAGAGTGCAAGGCGACCGGAGTGAGAGGGCAGGAGGAGGAGGAGGGTCTCTTCGCAGCAGACCTCCCGCGTCCTCCGTAGAAGAAGCCGGCGCAGCGGAAACAGAGTCATGCGTCACGCCTCTTATGGGGGCCGGCAGACAGCGGAGACAAACATTGTTACAAAACGACCGCGCAGGCGCTGTTGCTGTGAAGGCGGCGGCCGCACCGGACAGGCAGGCGGTTACGCTAAGCTTCGTGACGTCATTACTTATGTCAATTACGCTGATGACGTCAGGATGATAAGGTTTCTATGTTACTAATTACGTGGGTTAGTTTTAGCTTTCGTTAGACGAGGTTAGCTTGAGGGGGCTGGGTCAGTTTATGCCAATTAGCATGATGACGTCTCCTTCCTTTCTTTTTCTTTCTTTGTCGCCGTTTTTTGGCAATGGCTTTAATAATAGTGCTCCTCTTCAATGGGTTTTTGAATCATACAAGACAGAAATAAATAACATCCCTGTATTGCTGAAACACGTACGTAGTTCTACATTAAGAAAAATGAGAGAAGCTTGTTCATCTTTCTTGTGTTTATGCAGAGCACATATAAAGAAATCAAGTCAATCCTCATAACTACTCATCAGTTTCCTGAAAGACTGCCTCAACTATCCACTACGAAACTCTCGCTACGGCGTATAAAAATCGCTGCTATATTACAGGCAACGTATTAAGCTTTCTGAGCCCAAATCGGCAATTTTGAGGTATCAAAACAGCGTACCATATATCACACGTTGGGCATTACGCGGCATCATAAGTACTCGCATCAGGTGATACTCAACTAAAGGAGATCCAGGCGCGTTCACCAATTAGGGTCTTCTATGCCGAAATGGACACCGCTCAATCAGCATGCGTATGCATGCTCACGGTTCGGTGCTCTAGCTCGCCGCGCTGGGCCCACGAACAAGTCGGCGCCACCTCTGGCGTAATAACGGCGCGCGCCAGCACACGCTTGCTTTCTTAACCGCTATCTCGTTTCCCCACAAGGACACACCTCGGCGGAGGAGAGGAAGTGCGTGTGGCGCGAGCTTCACCGCCGCCGCCGAGGGCGTCAAACAAAACAGCGGCCCGCGGACAGCACAAGGCCGGACGGCGACGTGCAGCGCGGACTCCCTGTCCTTGTGACGTCCACGCATGCATCTCGCGCGGCAGCCCGCCGAGACGGATGAAAATGAACGCGCGGTGCGCGGCCACCGCCTTCTTCCAGGACACTGCTGAAGAAGTGGTGGGACAGGACAGAGCGCTAGATGGTGGACGAAGGGTACCGGGTAGATTCTGAAGTCGAACGGACGTTAGGAAAGGGCCCATTGTACTCGAAAGCAGAGCAATTAACGCAGAAATTTGGGCTAGCTGGTGTTGATGCGTTTGCTGTGACACAGTTACTAGCACTCTGTCCTGTCCCACCAATTTTTTCCCGTTAGTCTCGTTAGCGCTAGTAATTATGTCACAGCAGCCATGTTGGTGTGCCATCTCCCTTTGCCCTTCCACTCAGCTCGCAGGAGTAGACAGGCGCGAGCTTTGAACTTGCATTGCTACGAGCCGCCGAAAGTGTGTGCTGCTCCCGCACGTCAGAACAAAGCCTATACGAAACTTCTGTAACAAATTTAGTGAAGTGGAGGCATCCTTGTGTTTTTCCGTGGTGCGCTGAAGAAGACGACGAAGACACGCGCTGTGACTGCGGGAGCGTCTCTGTTGCTGGTCGACACTCACACTCACAGGCCCAACACAACTTTCAAGCTTACACACCGCACTCCAATTTCAGCTTGTCTCGTGAACAGAATGTGCTGCGAGAAAGACACGGGCCGAAAAATCTTATCTCACTTTTCAGAGGGCGAGAGCAGCAGCGAGAGCTTCAGGAGCGCGGTCACTATGGCAACGTTGACGTTTGGCACAACAGTCCCAGTGCTCCTTGGCGAACAAAACCACCATGCGACTTCCGCCACACCCTCTTCAACTGACCCGGGCTAGCCGGGGCCTACCCTACACTTTCCTTCCTCTATAGCTATTGCTAATGGTTCCCTCGGGCTCCGAATCGCATTGTTAACTGGCGCACGCAGCCCACGTATACAAATGCGCGCCAATCGCACTCGCCGTAGGCAGCTGATGTCTCTTTCAGAGGACGATTCTGGCCCGCTAACTCCGCGGGCCATCGACGCCACTTGGGCGGCCAATCAAAAGCGCGAAATGCACGCTTCGTATATGTGAGAACCTTGGCACGGGTACACGGACCATGCACTTCCATCTGCTCTCCATTTCATCGTGCAAATCGTCGACACACAGAACCGCCGTGACGGCTCAGTGACTATATGACCTTGCTTCGCTAGCTGGGCACGAGGTCGCAGGTCCGATACCACCTCATGTATGCAGTCATTTGGGCGCAGGTTAAAAAAAACAAACAAAAAAAAAAACAGGAGGTCTCGGCACGCTAAGCGCACACTGTAATTTTGATGCGCTCACTCCGGTGGCAGCAAAGACGCCCTGCGACGGCGCTTGCCCGCACGCATTCAGGCGCGCCTAAACACGAAGGGAATAAAAGCTAAACGGAAATCTCGCCCTATTAGTCATTGATCAATGGGGGTGCATCTTTACCTCTTGCAGAGCGCGCGGAGCGTCCGAGACATCAACGATCGGAGAAAGCGCTTACAGAGAAAGCCAAGCGCTGGACACGCGAGACCACACATGATGCTTCTTAAATTTATTAAGAGAGACTCGACGCTGTCGGCGTACACAACTCCAAAAGAAGTGCACCGCGATGCCCGAAACGCTACACACGTACCGCACACACATGAGCCTGTGGACGGGGTAGTTACGGCAACAGAAAAAAGAAAGATATGGGTGGAAGAGTGGGAGGGGGGTGGAGGGAGGAGGTAGCCGCAAACGTTCGCGAGGAGACGCTTCGCCGGTGAGAATCCCCGCTGTGCCGGGTGGCGCCGGAATGTGCGGCGGCAGATCGACATACGGCGACGGGGTCAGGAAGGCGGAAGGCAGCAGCATATAGCTCGCAGACGACACACACGCATCATCGGTAGAAATAAAAAAAAAGAAAGGAAGCAAACGAAAAAATCTGGAGCGCTGCAAAGCCGGCCAGCCGGAACGCCCACCACCACCACCGCCGCGCACAGTGGGAGGAGGAGGAGGAGGGAATGAGTCGGATGACTCTTTGCCGTCGCTCAACGACAGCGCCATTTCCGTCTCTGCAGCCCGCAGTGGTGCACGTCAGTGTATAGCGCAGCAGCAGCAGCAGCAGCGGTTGCCTTTCGTGTCTCTCTCGTATGCGTATGCCTATATACGTGCACCAGCCGCCACCACCAACCGGAGGCGAGAAGCAGCTGTAGCGGCCGGAGGTCGCTCTACATTGGCGCTGCGCGTTCCCGTGGCCGGAAGAAGACGCCACCACGCCGAGCGGCTCGCCCAAGCGATGAACGAGCCGCCTCGTTTACGGACATCGCGCGCCAGAGCCAGTCTTCGAGGGCGGCACCTAACCCCGAGCAACGCCGAACACAACGTTTATTTTTTTGACACGAGCCGAGTTTGACATCTCAAAATGCTGATTTGAGCGGGGGCAAAAGTAACCTACATAAAGCCCTTAGTAGTCTCCAGACACGCCAAAGCGAAGTTTCAGTTGTGTAGAGATCAGCAAAGCGATCACTAATTAGTTTAGTTACTATAGCAATTAACACCTTAGTCAAACAACATTTCGTCCTTTCTTCTTTCTCTTGTTTTTTGTGCATATGCACTCTCCATAGCCGGAAATGAAGGTGAACAATTTGTTTTAATTTTCTTTCGTGTGGAATGGCGTTCACGCTTTGTGGGGTGTAATAGATCGAGAGCTCTGTAGCGTGGCGCAAACAAGATATACAGCCCATTGTGCACCTACAAAGGCGCCGGGGTATTAATTGGTAAAAGGCTACACTGCGTGGTGGCCGCGATAAAGCATAAACTTGCTTTGAAAGATACGCATGCATTATGTTACATATATACACCAACCGACCTGGAGAAAACAGAAAAGCAACACTTCCGGTGGCGACGATTTTCGACGTCACGATTTTGTTACAGCAGCAGCAAAGCGCACGCGATTCTCATTGCAGTACCTGGTGGCTTAGTAAACGGTCGCCAGACGGCATAATCATCGCGAAAGTTCTTTTGTACCTTTTCTTTTCAAGAACAAAAAGATGCAATTGTGAAAAACAAAATAAAAGAAATGACCTTAAGACTCTGCCGATGTTTGCAAAGGACCTCCAAACACTGCACGCTGAAACTACATACGCGACGAGTATAGGCTCCCGTACATCGAATCACGCGACACTACAGTTCGAGATCCAAATTACCGAAAGAAAACGAAAACGTTATGCACTTCCGCCAGCGTTATACAATGCACTTTCAATCAGATGAGCCCCCTCGCAAGCCTGTTCCCGGTATTAACGTTTTCATCCTTTCTGTTCGTCCAACGTTTTAGTTCACCTGCTTTCCGCCTTCTTAGAACGCAAGTCCAAACGCGCAAATACCGAAAAGTCAAAAGTACTAGAAGAAAAAGAGGGGAAAAAAGTTTAATCTATAGGATGTCGCCAGAAAGAGGCTTATCTTTAAAGAAACAGGGGGGGGGGGCGAGATCGACTTTTCCCCGGTCATTTACTTCGTGGACGGGAGCAATTCGGCGGTCGCCCCGCTCGATCCGCGGCGGGGCATTTCTCTTCCCGCTTTGACGTTTCGGGACGCGGGGTGGGGATGGGGGGCTCGTACCTGGAGTAGGCGGTGCTGCTCGCCGATCGAGGAGGCCGGCGGATTGGGACCGCGACCGCCGACCCGCACCGTGGGCTCGAACCAGGCGGCGGGGAACGCGGCGAGCAGCATCGCGCTGCAGACCGAGCGGCACGGCTCGGCCGCGCGGGCCCGGCACTATGCGGCGGGACGGGGCGTGGAACACAGAGAACCTACCTGCAAAGCACACAAAGAAAAGAGACAACATTCTGAGACAACATTCTGAGACAACATTCATTGATTCATTGACTAAGCTTAGAATGCAGTCACTTGCAGGACACGTACACGTATCTCCATTTTTTTTATGAAATTGAGACGATGTTGATTGATTCATTCATTCATTCGATTGATTGATTGATTGATTGATTGATTGATTGATTGATTGATTGATTGATTGATTGATTGATTGATTGATTGATTGATTGATTGATTGATTGATTGATATGCACTTGCAGGAGACATATGCAACCGTATGGCAAGTTTTTATGAAATTAAGCCACCGCGGCGTGTCGTGCAACACAATCAGTGGCTATGACGTTCTGATGCTCCGCACGAGGTGGAAGGTTCGATGTCCAGTCACGGCGGTCGCATTCCAATGGGCCAAAAAAAAATCGCTTATGTACCGTGCTTTTGGGGCAGGTCCAAGGATCATGCACCACGTGGTGGAAATAAAAGAAAACAAACAGTGTGGTTTAACGTCCTGAAACTGCACAGTGAGCAATACGAGGGACGCCGTACGGTGGAATTTTTGACCATGTGGAATTCTTTAACGCGCAACTAAAAAAAAAAAAAACATTAAGTAGACAAGCATTTTTTTTTTTCGCCCCCATCGAGATGCGGCCTCCGTGGTCGGGAATCGAACCCCGCGACCCCGCGCTCAGCAGCATAACGCCACTGAGCCACAGTGGCGGGTGTCGTACGTTGCCAACGTTCTTCATTTAGCCTTTTTGCCAACACCCGAGGCCCATCTTCACAACACGTTCGTGAGAAAACTTTCCTGAGAGACACGCATACGCGAGTGCAAGGTAGGCGAAGAAACGCCACTATCTTAGATCAAATTTTCATTTTAATGTCCGCTCTGAAAGATACATGTATGATGTAAGTGTATGCTTGTCACTGAAGTACTAAAGCGCCAAACAGACGACACAAGAAGAGACACGGACGAGCGCTCTGTGTCGTCTGTTTGACGCTTTAGTACTTCAGTAACATGCACCAACTAGCCCAACGAAACGTTCTGCTGGAATATGCTTGTCAGTTTGTCAAAACTATACGTGTAGTAAGTTATGTATGGGTGTACTCATGGAGGTGTGCACTCGTCTGCGAAACAACTTATTTTTCTGTGAAACTGTGAACTTCGTGTGTTCTCGGAAAATACGAAGCACGTGTGTTTACGCGTTCAATCGAGTGTACACGTCAACCTTCCCTCGGCCCTTGGACCCACGTGTAGAACTTTGTACTCTTGTGCCGCATTTTGCCACAAATTCATGACCATATTTTTCTTCCCCATTCGACGAAGAGTTGCGTCGGTGCCACCTGAAGGCGCAAACCTCTCCTACTACATCACGTCGATAACAAAGACAAAAAAAGTGCTCACAGACAGTGAAAGCGCCATAGCCAGTGAGCTGCTTTGTAACTCTAAACCAGGTCATTTAATATTTTGTTCTTTTGCACCAATACCCAGCGGAGAACCACACCCAGCAGCAGCAGTAGTTGAGGCTGCTGATTTGCGAAACTGATTAAGTGAAGACGAACCAGCGTCGCCATTATTCTTTCGCCGATTTATATGTGCGCCACATGACGCAGGCCTCTCCCATAGATTCACCCTTGTCCTATACGTCCTCCAAGGCCCATCCAGTGCCCTCGCTCATATCTGGTCAACTGAAATGTATCCTATGCCGAAATCGACTGCGTTACCCTCGTAGTACCGGTGTGACACGTTTGTCCCTTTAATAAACAACCAAGAGAGAGAAGAAAAGAAGAAGAAACTGTAACAAGACTGCGTGCCCGTCGTCAGTTTAATATTTCGGTCAAGAACGACGTTAACCGCTTTCGCGCGTTATCTCGTCGAATCACGGCTAAAAAAAAATAAAGTTACAGACACCATCGCCACTATATACTACCGCGCTGTGCACAGACACAAGAGAGCGGAGAAGCGTCGTCTCTCGACACGGAAGCAGCCATTGTCTTACTGCAGCTCTCTCTCTTCGGCGCGATAACGAGATAACAAAGAAAAGACGCAGTAGGCTGCAAGCAAAACGAGCAGCAAAACGTTCCGTTGGCCTCGTCAGACTGCGAAAACAGTGTACAGTCAACGGAAACCGCTTTACGACGATATCGAGCGAGCGAGCTCGGCGCCGGAGAAGCTGCAACACGTTACAGCTGGCGCTCGCGCTTTCTGCGCCGTCTATTCACCACGGCCCACGGGTAAGAGCGACCGAAGATCGCGAGAGCTCTCGCGAGAATCGGGAAGCCCATCTGAAACGAAAGCATGCAGGCACACATTACGCTCTTATCATCGCCGCCGCCACCGCCACCGGCTGCGAATGCTAATGCAACTCTCGGTCGCCGCTTAGACACATCTCTCGAATCCGGCAGCGGGACTCGACACTGTCAAACGAAATAAAGGACGCGACGGGGAGGGGAGAGCGGAGGGGAGGGAGGAACAAAAGGAACGACGGGGGGAAAGGGGGCGCCGATATGCCGCGCCGCCAACGCGCTTAACGTCCGGTGGGCGTCGGCCAAGTAAAAGCGAAGCAGGGGCACGGGGAGAGAAATCGGCTTCGTGCATCGCACAGCTCAAGCAGTCGGCCGTTCCGAGGTCAGAAAGGCAACGATAAAAGAAGCGTCGGCAGAAGAGGCCGAGGCCCGGGACCGATCGACTAAACTACGCAACGCGGTTAACGGGGGGCGAAGATTAGGAAAATGGAGGTTTCGCGAGGGATAGAGGAATAAGTGCCGCAGTAGAGAGAGAGACAGAGAGCGCACACAGACGGTGCGCGGTGACTTCTTAATAAGAGGGCGATCGGGCCCATGTGATACCGTAACGGCGCGAGGAGGTCCACAGGGGGCGCGATATCGCTCCGCCCCGCTACCGCCGGCAGTCGCGGTGTCGAGATCGCGCGGCTATATGCTGTACATATATACGCAGAGCACATAGAAAACCACACAGATCGGAGGCGACGATATACGAGCAAGTGTATCGTGCGTTTAACCGATACGTTGTTTCTTCGCTGCCGACCGCGATGGGGGGTGGGGGGCGTCCGCGCCCCCGGGAAGCACGTGAACTTTTGACGCGCGGACGTGGGCCCAGATTCGTTGTGACGTTTAATCTATACCGCTCAAAAAAAAAAAGAAGAAAGAAAGAAAGAAAGGAAAGTAAAACGCCACGTCTACAATATCCAAACAAGAGGGTCGCAGGAAGATGGAAACGACATCGACAGTGCATGATCGAACAAGAGATGTCTCAGGCTATAGAGCCAACATTTTGACAAGGCCGCTGACATTGTCTTCATTCAATTACTTAAATTCTGGGGTTTTACGAGGCAAGAAAGTACGATATGACTATGATGCACGTGGTTGTAGGGGACTACCGATTAATTTCGACCACCCGAGGTTTTATAAACGCGGATCTAAATCTAAATACACGAGCGTTTCTTGCATTTTATTCGCCCCCATCGAAATGCAGCGGCGAGAGCGAACCACCGCGAGTTTGAGCTTAGCAACGCAACACCATAGCCACGGTGGGTGGACATTGTCTTCAAGCAACAACGGACAAGTCCTGGCCTGTTGGCTTGACAATGACAATGTACACTTGTCGAAACGTTGGCTCCAACCTGAAAGATCCCTCGGTCAACCACTGCTGATAACGTATCTGACACATAATACTAAACATTATACGATTACTAGACTAGATCTTCAACCCCCAGGTGTTCTTCAAGAAATAGTTGAGATGTCTCCAGTGCCACGCGAAGACTGCCTGTCGCGGGTTCGAATCCCGGCCACTGCGGCCGCAATTCGATGGGGGCGAAATGCGAAAACACCCGTGTGCTTAGATTTAGGTGCACGTTAAAGAACCCCAGGTGGTCAAAATTTCCGGAGTCCTCCACTACGGCGTGCCTCACAATCAGAAAGTGGTTTTGGCACGTAAAACCCCAGAATTTAATTTCTTTAAAGACTGCCTGACAGTCACATACGACAGCACCCCTGCAATCCGGGGCGGTATAACGTAGCGATTCACTCCGCTCCATTCTGCGCCGCTCTTATCAACCACTGTCCACGGCCGCCTGATCCCTTTGATAAAGCGAGAGGAGCGCCGCTCTGAAACCTGACGAAACGCGACAATGAATGACATTGGCATAGAATAGCTGTATTATCGCAGGCCTGAAGAAGCATGCCGCAGCATCAGCTTCGAAGCGCATCCACCCGCAGCGCCATACATTTTCAAGAAAGGCGTGCAAGAGATGGGCGCCGAGCCGCGATACCGAGCTCTCCGCGATGTTGCCTTTACCGAATTCATATGGCAGAAAGCTGGGCTAGTTGGATTTCTGATAACCGATGTATTTCCAGCGCTTCGGGAAGGAAAAACAAAAGAGAAAAATGCAGGGCTCCCTGTTGTTTTCTATGCTATACTCTCTGAATTTTTTCAGTTTCTTCCGAAGCGCTGGAAACGCATCCCTTACAGAATTCGCTTTTAATCCTGCCGACGAAGGGACGGACGGACGGACGTGCAGGATGGGCGCATTTTTCGACTCCTAACCTCCATTCGCAGCAAAATAAAAATAGTCAAGCACTTCGACTGAACGCTTCGGGGCAGCCTCAAACTGCGAATTTCTCCCGCTGGTCACCCTTTACGGACAGGGGACCGCGGACTCGTGAAGTTATCGATGCAAATACGCCGTTCGCCGATGCACGCGCGGGCATCGAGCGAGGAATGACAACCCCCCCGCCCAAGGCAGGCGAATACGACGAATCCTGTATACACGTCCCGAAGCCACGCACCGAATGCGTCGCCGCGGAGGGAAAGAAAAATTGCGCAAAGGAAAAGGTGCACGGTGCTTTAAAAAAAAAATGCAATGACAGATTGGAGCGCGCGCAGCTCCATCCGTCGCCAATGGAAGCAAAGCAAGCAGGCCCATGGATGCCCGCGCGCGATATGTGTATACCAATAACTCAGTGGCGCGAAAATGGAGCACCTCGGACTGCGCACAGCACGATGAGAGCCCAAGTAATGCAAAAGGCGAGAGGCTGCGTCTATTTATTTATTCGGGGATGCCGCCCCTGCCCTGACGGCAAAATATTTCAACCGCGATTCTCTCTCTCTCTCTTTCTGTTTTCTTTGTAAGTTTCTTGAAAACGCATCAATTGACCGCGTATACGCAAGGGATCCACGAAACTTGGCGGCACGCTCGATATTCGCTTCGTCTCCCAAGGATCACCATATTCACACCTCGGTCAAGCACACACCTTCTGGATGGGGGTGGGGTGCATGTGTACAGTTAGGCGCTCTATATATTTCGTCCACGGAGGACAACATCTCGCGACTTCGCAAACAAACGACGACAAAGTTTGCCGCGAGGCCCCCATATTGCGGTATTAAAGAAAACCAAAATGAATGCTTGCAACTCTGCATCGCGCAACAACCGCAGCAATGTCTCGGCAAGATTTTTTTGTCCGTCCACCAACGGATGTAGCTATCAGGCATACATCTTGCCTCAATCCCGCCTTTCTTAAATCTTTAGAGGTCAAACCACACGTACGCTTGCCGGCGCACGAAATCTCACACCCACGCGCCTTGCGTTCGCCGCGCCTCGTGAAGAATGGCGGTTTGAACCTACGTACTATACAAGACGCGCGCCAGCGCGGCCCCGCTTGATTAATTATTTTCGCCTCGGCAGACGCATAGTTTCGTTTTCTTTTTCCAGATGCAGCCAATAGTAGACCAATATTTGCCCAGAGAAGACATCTGTGCACGCGCCGCGCTTCGACGCGTGCCATCTTTCCCGCATCATCTGCGCAGCTTTCGCGCATCGGCAAGCACACGTGTAGTTTGGCCTTAAGAGGAAGCTTTAGCTCGGGCCCAGCGCCGACGCGGCCTATTCAAATACAAGTAAAACGCAAAAAGGTTTTTCTCAAACAACCCCTGGACCGATTTTAATGAAATGTGTTGCATTTGAGGGAGAAAGTTAAATTATAGTGACTGTTGGAAGCGGAATTTAGATTTAGGACCTCAATTTTGTTAAAAACAGTTTCAAAAATTCGAAGGTTTGAAAAAATAGAAGCACAAAGTTTACGAATGAATAGCTCCGCATCAAGAACATATATCGCGGTTCTGTAAACGGCATTCGTTAGATCATTCAAAGCGGACAAATTCAGTATGTTAGTTTATATCTTACGTGAATTTGTTACGTTGTGTGCAATGGTTTTGCAAAGGCTGTATTTCCATATTACTAAATTTTTTAGGATTTATGTGTAACATATTCATTTTGTCTGCTTTAAATGTATTATGAGATGCAATTCACATAGTTGTGATATCATTTTTCATTGCTGAGTTAGAGTTGTCGCTGATTACAGAGTTGTAAACTTGATAGTCTCGTTTTCTGAAAATTTTCCATTTTTCCCAATTCTTTATCAAAAATTGACGACCTAATTCAAAAATTCGAAACCAACAGTCACTGGATATCAAGCTTTTTTTTTTTAAATGCAACAAACCTCGTCAAATTTGGTTCAGTGGTTGCCGAGAAAAACGAATTCTCCTTTTACATGTATTTAGATAGGAGCACCCGAGCTAAAGCTTCCTCTTACGAGGGAGCTTAGTTTTGCATATTAGTTCTGCGTGCTCTCAGGTTTGACACTGCTTCACCAGATGTCGGTACCAGTGTCATTGCTGCCGTACACTTGGTGCGGCAACCCGGTAAACCGCAAACGTTAAGAAATTTGCGGAAACGCGGCAGACATGACATATACGAACACAGAAGCAAAGCCATATGAAGTAATTGATATTTTTCTCGATTAGACCCCCGCATGGGCATAAGCTTAATTTCACGTCCATTACCGATTTGTTCATCTTGCGTTATGGGACAACGAGCCACACATTCCGCAAAGCGAAAACAAGTACACTTATTCGCGATATTATCGTTGGCAATTTTTTCCAGCGCATTTTCTATTAAGCACCCGGCAGCTAGCACTCCAACACGGAACCAACACAGCACTCGCACAAGGATAACTGCAACACAGGCAGACCTCGACAGGAACAGTAAGCGGTAGTTTCAGAAACGGCGATACGCGCACAGTCGCAGGTGAAGTATATCTGTACAACGTGCTACGACGAAAGCGAACGTTGGAAAACGCACTACTTCTATCAGCGCGCAGACAGCGGCCGTATAGGGGCCATGACGGCACACATGCATGCCGCCTCGAAAGTCGCGACTCGGCAGTAACTAGCCTGGCTGATGGGGCAGAGATTAAAGCTACTTGCACGCGTGGCCTCTTTGTGTACGAATACACGTGCTCGTTCGACGCCTGCGCGCACGGACGATTTGTGCTGCTGCCGCGTTGTTGCCGCCGTATCGGTTCGCACTGAATACACACAATTCGCCGTTTCAGGAGGTTCCCGGCCGCGTCCAACAGTGCGGATACCCAAGTGATACCTAGTGGCGATAACGCAGCGTCGAGCGAGTGCAACTGGATCGAACGAGTCGAGAACGAGGAAAACCACACGGCCCAACTGGAGCCTGCCGTATTCGTGGAGTTTCCCACAGGAAAAGAAACGTTTGCAGCGGATCATCCTGATGATTGACGACGTTAACGTGATCAGCGATATTTGTTACGATCAGTGTGCAATTGGTAATGGGGTATGTTTTACAAGTATTGATGGCTATTGCGATCTTTTTTCGTCCGCTTAATTCGGCGGCGCGGTGTTGGCGGTTGGTCATCCGCGCATTGTGTGACGCGGGCCTCCGCCGCATATCGGTTGCGGCGGTCTGCAAACTCCTCAGCCTCAGCTGCAAGCAGCTTCTGTGGGCGAATCACGGAGACGGTATGCACCGAACGAGGCACATGGAGCGGCGTCATGCATGGGGCGTTTGCTGCAGCCGGGCTCCACTCTCGCGCTTCCCGCAGGAGACGCTGCGCCATCTAGCCGCGCTCGACGCGGATGGGGAGTCATCGCGTCCATGTATAACAACGAAGCTTCCTTTGCCTCTTTCTTCGGCACTCCCGGTGCTGCCACTGCCAGTCCCTGCTGTCTTGCCCAGCAGTCGTTGCCGAATGCGTGGGCCATACTGAAAGCAATGTCGCGCCGTCGTCACCGTACCATTGTTATCCCTAGCTGATAACTGCATGGCTGCAGTCTTGCACAATTGGCCCGTACCGGACATATGCAAACACCGGATATAGCGCGAATCGAGGCGGCAGGTGATACACGTAAGCGCGGACTTGAGCTTATAACACCAACATACCGTCGTTGTTGTGCCATTACCATCGTCACTTCATCGTCTTTGGGCCATTGTGATCATTCTTTCGTTGCCATTTCATCGTCAAACTTCCGCCACCCGCCGTGGTTGCTCAGTGGCTATGGTGTTAGGCTGCTGGGCACGAGGTCGCGGGATCGAATCCCGGCCACGGCGGCCGCATTTCGATAGGGGCGAAATGCGAAAACACCCGTGTACTTAGAATTAGGTGCACGTTAAAGAACCCCAGGTGGTCGAAATTTCCGGAGTCCCCCACTACGGCCTGCCTCATAATCAGAAAGTGGTTTTGGCACGTGAAACCCCATAATTTACCTTTAATTTTAAACTTCCGCCGTCTTCACTCTGTCGCTGTCACTGCGTTGTCATATCATCATCGCAGGCGCGCGCACCATCTTAAATTTAAAAAAAAATTAAATTATGGGGTTTTACGTGCCAAAACCACTTTCTGATTATGAGGCACGCCGTAGTGGAGGGCTCCGGAAATTTCGACCACCTGGGGTTCTTTAACGTGCACCTAAATCTAGGCACACGGGTGTTTTCGCATTTCGCCCCCATCGAAATGCGGCCACCGTGGCCGGGATTCGATCCCGCGACCTCGTGCTCAGCAGCCGAACACCATCGCCACTGAGCAACCACGGCGGGTACGCACCATCTTCCAGCCGGTGTCATCACACCGCGGTCGTTCCAGCATCGTCATTTTGTCGTAGTGATTCCACTATCGTCATCCCATTGCCTTCGTCGTCATTTGCAGCATCGCCATATCATTATTGTCATGCTATCGTCATTTTCCCGCTCCGTCATTTCCGTTCTCGCACTCTCGTCGTTATGGCGGCGGCGTTGTAATATCGGCATCGATCATCCAAGCACTTAAATTGTGGTGCGAATGTACCACAGTTAAGCTGTACCCTACGCGTCTACAAAATTTGTCCGAACCGTTTCAGGGGCCCTTTAAAAGAAGTCGAATGATTATTTGATATACCGAATATTCGCACATCTCTATGGTATCCCTGTAGTACAGCATATATCCTGGTATTGAAGGACGCAGATCGTGCGCGGTGGCGACCACACATTATGCAGCTTCCGTTATTTGCAGGTCACGTGCGCAAAGAAACCGCAATTAATATATAATTATTTTTTCGTTCGTACGATTTTCTAATTTTTTTTTGCACCTCCTGCATTTAGAGAACCTCCACCGTGAGACGTACCCCTGCTATAAGCCTAATGCGAGCACGTTCTAAACGCGCGCTGATCGCGTGCGCTGCAGTAACCAGAGGAACGAAGATAACCATGCGGCAGTCACGAAAACGCGAGCGTGCGCCGGTAGCAAACCAGTGGCAATTTGAACCACGCAGGCGAACCTGAAGCGGCGGTAATCATCTCTATACGTGCAACACGAACGAAAGACGCGTGCACGCACACGCTTCGCTTGACTGCACTATGCTGACAAAGCGAGCCAGTCACGTGAGCAGAGGGCCACCGCGCTCGAAAACCATGGAGTGCAGTAGCGTATGCACGGAGCATCCAAATGATAACCATATGAGGAAGCCGTGCCAATTTTAGGTACGAACAATTAAGGCCGGGATAGTAAAGTGAGATCTCACGGGAATGACTTACTCGTTTGAGCACAATACTATGGGGTTTCACGTGCCCGAACCAAGGTATGATTATGAAGCACGCCGTGTACAGTGAGGGACTGCGGATTATAATTTTGACCACCTGAGGTTACTTTCCCGTGCGCGCAATGCACGGGACACGGGCGTTTATGTGTTTTGCCCCCCATCGAAACGCGTGCGCGCCGCGGTCGGGATTCGATCCCGCGCCCTCGGGCACAGCAGCGCAACGCCAAAGCCACTTTAGGTATACGCCACTACAGCGGGTACGAGCAGCGAGTTCAAAAGGCGCAGTAACGGGAGCATCGCGGTCACATAACCTTCTTGGTCCCGGTTATCAGGATTGGGGGCTGTCAGGATTGGGGGCTCAATCCCTTCGTCCGTGGTCCTTTGCCAAGATTGGAGTACGGCATGAATTCGAAGGTAGCTGGCCCATGCCGTCGTCCAACTTATTTACGCTGAGATCGTTGATGAAGTGAAGAACTGCTTCTCATCGAGAACGAGGAAAAAGGGGTTTATTTACAGAAAATTAACTCAGTCTAACATGACTGTTTGAGAAAAATAGTATTAGTCCAACAGGACTGCATGAGAGAAGTGAACCAGTCTAACATGACTGCTCAAGAGAAGTCCACCCAACAATCGCACAACCACAGTTTTTATACACTCGATCCGCCCGTCCACGACGCGGCGGATACACTCGATCCGCCCGTCCACGACGCGGCGGCTGTTCGTTTACACATCACCATCTCGCAGCTGCTCTGAAGACCAGTTTACAGACACAAAGGCACACACATTCCGAAGCCCAAGCGACGGCGTTGAAGGTGGTGCCGTTCCGGAAAATCGACGTTGTCGATCGCGCGTCGCTCATTGTTCCGAGCCACTCCAAACCGTGAGAAGCACAAAAATAAGTCTTCCCGCGGTAGCTTCTCCAGGCGTGTCAAATCAGCCCCGCGTTGAGGAACTCTGGAATCATTGTCCACACACCGAATTCGTCCCGTCACCATGTCGAAGGGGCTGGAGGAAGGCGGCGGGTTCCAGCGCAAAGGTCCCTTCCTTGAACGCCTCGCAGCTGCAGCACGGAGAGGTGGAGAGCGGGAGGTGCGCGTCTTGCACCCCTTGTCGTAATCGGGTGGCAAGGTGACCATCTTGTTGTGCAACCCGCCGTTCTTTACAGCGCCTCCATGGCCCCAAAAGTCTCGACTGTCTAGCGCTGACAACCGCTAGGCAGGAAGAGAACGGCTGCTGGTCAGGGGGGGATTGATGTCTTGGCTCGCAGCGACCACTTGTGCATTGATGTCACCGCCCCAAAACATCCAACAAGGACAGGCAACTGCAAAATGAACCCCACAACACGGCTCTGCGCCGAGATGACGTGCATTGGCTCTCACTTTAGACTCGCTAGGCTTCAAAAAAAAAACAACAACAACATAAGTGCAGAAACAAAAAAAATGCTGCATTTCACTATGCCAATTTCTGAAGCAAATTCCAGCTGACAAATTCAGCAATCATGGAGGGAATCCTGCTAAACGAGAGGGGATCTTCTTCGCTTAATAAAATTAACACTAGTAACCCTAAAATTTAGGCGGGACCCCCAAACGCAGAATTCAAATTAGCCTGCTCAAACCATCCGCATTGCTATGCAACTTTCCCTTCTTATATCTAACGGAGAAGTTGTACTCTTGGAGAGTGAGGCTCCATCGGAGCAAGCGGCCGTTTTTGTGTGACATTTGATTGAGCCACGTCAGAGGACAGTGGTCGGTCTCGAAGATGAACTTCGCTCCGTACAAATAACACGACAACTTCTGGGCGGCCCAAACCAAACAAGCGCATTCCTTCTCTGAAGCGCTGTAGGCTTCCTCTCTTACATTTAGTTTACGGCTGGCGTAGAGGATAGGATGCTCCTCGTTATCGTCGCCGACCTGACTAAGTACCACGCCCATACCTCTGTCGCTTGCGTCGCATTGAACTATGAATTCCTTTGTGTAGTCTGGCGCGCGAAGCACAGGGCGAGAAACCAATAGCGTTTTCAAACTTTGGAAAGCGTTCTCTTTGTCCTTATCCCAGAGTACGTTACTCGGTGCTCCCTTTCGGAGGGCGTCTGTTAATGGACTTGCCAATTGCGAGTAATTCGGAATGTACCGTTGATAGTACCCCACAAGTCCCAAAAATGAACGAACGTCCGTTTTCGTGCGCGGCTGAGAAAAATCTCTAATCGTAGCTATTTTCAGCTCAGCCGGCCGTCTCATGCCCTGACCAACAACATGGCCCAGATAAGTAACCTGCGAACAACCAAACCTACACTTTTCCGCTTTCATCGTTAAGCCGGCTTCCCTCAACCGTGAGAACACCTGTTTGAGGTGCGATACGTGTTGTTCCCAGCTGTCCGAAAAAATGGCCACATCATCAAGATAAGGTAAGGCGAACTCCTGCAAGTCCTTTAGGACAATATCCATTAACTTAGAGAAGCTAAACGGCGCGTTCTTCAGCCCGAAGCTGAGTGCGAGAGGGCGAAAAGTGCCTACAGGCGAGATGAATGCGGCATAGCGGCTGGCACTTTCTGAAAGGGGAACTTGCCAGTACCCCCGCACGAGATCTATAGTTGAAATGTATTTAGCAGCGCTAACTCTTTCAATTCGTTCTTCAATGTTGGGTATCGGGTACAGCTGATCCCTAGTGATCGCATTTAACTTCCTGTAGTCAACACACGGACGAGGGTCCTTGTTAGGGGTTTCTACGAGTATTAGCGGTGACGTGTAGTCACTCTCAGCGGGCTCAATAACTCCCAACTCTAGCATGCGCTGTATCTCTGCCTCCATAATCTCTCTCTGTCTTGGAGACACCCTGTAAGGTTTTGATCTTACTGGTTCGGTAGAGGTCAGCTCAATTTCATGCGTTATCAGTTCGGTTCTACCCGGCCGATCGCTGAATCTGTCGAGATATTCCCCTAACACCCCTTTTAGCTCATCTAGCTGCTCGGGTCTTAGAGCATGAGAGCTTACCGAGTGTTCCACTACTTCTTCTAGGCCGATTTCAGAGTTGGAGGTTGCCCTATACTCCTTAAACTTGGTACCAATGCCATCCGGCTCTTTGACAGTATAGTTAACGACTCCGCTCCGCTCTACATACGGCTTCATCAAATTACAGTGATATATCCTCACTTCCTTCCTGCGACCGGGCATTCTCAAAGCATAGTTAGTTTCTGAAAGTTTGTGCAACACTTTAACGGGCCCGTCCCAGTGAACTTCAAGCTTGTTCTTTCTTGAAGGTTTGAGGATCATTACCTGGTCTCCGGCGTTAAACGTACGAAGCCTCGCATTCCTGTCGTAATAGAATTTGGCGTTCTTTTGAGCTAGTGCCATGTTCTTTCCGACTAGTTCTTGGGTTGCGCTTAGCCGTTCCAGTAAATTTAGCACGTATTCAACCACGGTTGGACTCTCCCCTCTTTCCTCCCACATCTCTCTTAACATTCTCAGTGGAGAACGGAGTGTCCTCCCATACACTAGTTCTGCTGGAGAGAACCCTGTCGCTTCATGTGGAACCCTTCGCAAAGCAAACAAAGTTGCCGGCAGACAGTTCTCCCAGTCCTCCTTGTGCTCGTAACAGAGCGCACGCAAAACTCGCTTAAGCACCGAATGCCACCTCTCTACACTGTTTGACTGAGGGTGATAGACAGAACTGTGTATTAACTTTACCCCGCACTTTTGCAAGAATGTGGAAGTCAGTGCGCTCGTGAATACTGACCCTTGATCTGCCTGAATTTCGGCTGGAAACCCAACTCGTGCAAACACTGTCAAAAGCGCGTCTACTACTTCAGTGGAGCTGAGCTCTTTCAAAGGGATTGCTTCTGGAAACTTGGTAGCCGGACACAGCATGGTAAACAAGTACCTGTAGCCTGATTTTGTTTTTGGAAGAGGCCCTACCGTGTCTATTACAAGCCGTCTGAAAGGCTCTGTTATTAAGGGCACTACCTTCAGTGGAGCTTTCCAAGTCTCTCCTGGTTTACCAGAACGCTGGCAGGCGTCGCATGATCTTACAAAGTTTTCTACATCTTTGAAACAGCCAGGCCAGTAGTATTCCATAAGCAATCTTTCCTTTGATTTGTTTATGCCTAGGTGGCCGGACCACCCATTTCCATGACAAAGACTCAAAAGGTCCTCCCTATACTTCGTAGGTATGACTAACTGATCTAAAATCTTACCCTTTCGATCCCTGTAATGCCGATACAACAATCCTCCTCTCTCATGTATCGTTACGTTGCGCCTAGCAATGCCTTCTTTAGCTGTGTCACGTAATTTAGCTAAGCTCTCATCATTCTTTTGCTCGGCTGCCAGTGACTCTCTATCCACGCGTAAGAGTTGATCAAAGTTCTTTGAGGCCGGTGATAATAATGACCCTGTCTCGCTTGTGAGCGCGTCTGCTTGCTCTTCCTGCAGGCTAGAACTCTGACACTCTAGTGCTACGCTCTCATTGAGCTGGTCAACTGGCAGGCACTCCTCAACTGTTCTTTTGTCCCTCGGGCCTAGCTCGGATTCGGGTATTGAAGCTATCCCCTTTTCTGCTTCAGCTGGAGGAGCTTGAGCATTTTCAGCCGAAAGCGCCGCGATCTTACGAGCTTGGCCTCTGGTCAATGCCTGTACTATGCCCTCTCCCAGTTTGAGCCCTCTGTCACGCAGTAACTGATTCGAACGATTCGAAAAGATGTAGGGATACTGCAGTGACAAAAATTTGGAAACTGCAGCCTCAGTCTCTAGCTCCCCGAATGGTCCACTGATTTTGACTTTGGCCATGGGCAGACACACGCTGTGTTCTTCTACAACCTGTTTTATCCATGCTACTTCTCCGGTGAAGTCCTCTACCATCACGTAAGACGGATGGACAATGTCCAGCGTGGCGGCACTGTCTCTTAGCACTCGGCATGGTTTTCCATTAACTTGCAGGTCGTGGAGATATGGACTTAAAAGTTCCATATTCTCATCTTTTTCCTCCACGTAGGAAAAAACTACGCTAGGCTTCTCGCAGTTTACAGCTATATGTCCCAGTTTGTGGCATTTGTAACAGCGAATTGGTCTAACAGATTCGAATTTTCTTTTCTGTTCTTTTTGTGCGGTTTCTCCGTTAAGTTTCTCCTCGCTCTTTTCTGTGGGCTTTTCCGCCAGGTCTACAGGCTCTGATCGTCTAGTTTGCGCACCCTTTTTGAACGGAAATGGTTTCCGCGGTCCATTTCGACCGTCCCAGTTTCCCTCCTCGGCGTTCAACTTTCTACGGGTTGCGTACTCTTCGGCTAATTCAGCCGCCCTTTCCACAGTGTTTACATTACCTCTGTCTTGCACCCACAGTTTCACAGCTTGGGGGATGGTTTTGTAAAACTGCTCTAGACACATGCATTCAATGATCATGTCTCTGCTGTCGTACGCTTCCGCGCTTTTAAGCCACTCGACTAGGTTGGCCTTTAAGCTATACGCAAACTCCGGATAGCCCTCGCTATCTTTCTTGCCTGTGCTCCTAAACCTTTGCCGAAAAGCTTCGGCTGAAAGGCGGTATTTCTTCAGGAGACTAGCCTTAACTTTTGCATAATCATATGCATCCTGCACACTCAATCTGGCGATTACTTCCGCCGCCTCACACGGCAACATAGACAGCAACCGCTGTGGCCATGTACTCGGGCCGAAGTTCATCTTCTCGCAAGTCCTTTCAAAATTGCTTAGGAACAAGCCTATGTCGGTCCCGACCTCAAATGGCTTTAATAGCCTGTCCATGCGGTACGATTCTGCCTCACTTGATCGACCCAGAGCGCCTTCACTTCCTTGAGGCAACTCCAAACGTTTGCTTTCAAGTTCAAGTTGCATTTTCCTTAACTGAAACTCGCGATCTTTATCGCGTTCCTCTCTCTCTTGCTTTTCTCTGTCCCGTTCTTCTCTTTCTTTTTCCCGTTTCTCTCTCTTTTTGAGAAGTTCCAATCCCATTTCAATATCTTGCTCACTGGCCTGATTGGAAATTAGCTCCAATAATTCCGATTTGAGCATTTCCTTGCGTACATTTAGGCCCAGTTCCTCACCAACAATCAACAACTCGTCTCTCAGCAATGTCCTTAACTCCATGACTGCTGCTTTACTGCCTTGATTCTGCTCTCTAAATCTAGCTAGGAAAACACAACCTAGCTAACACACAACAATCTAGCTTCCCTACTGTTCTAAACAGAACAACCACAAAATGAAGCCTAGAGAGTCAAAGCAAAAACCAAGCACTCACCGCAGATACAGCACCATGTCGCAAAGTCCATCCTACCGCTGTCAGCCAGTTGTCAGGATTGGGGGCTCAATCCCTTCGTCCGTGGTCCTTTGCCAAGATTGGAGTACGGCATGAATTCGAAGGTAGCTGGCCCATGCCGTCGTCCAACTTATTTACGCTGAGATCGTTGATGAAGTGAAGAACTGCTTCTCATCGAGAACGAGGAAAAAGGGGTTTATTTACAGAAAATTAACTCAGTCTAACATGACTGTTTGAGAAAAATAGTATTAGTCCAACAGGACTGCATGAGAGAAGTGAACCAGTCTAACATGACTGCTCAAGAGAAGTCCACCCAACAATCGCACAACCACAGTTTTTATACACTCGATCCGCCCGTCCACGACGCGGCGGATACACTCGATCCGCCCGTCCACGACGCGGCGGCTGTTCGTTTACACATCACCATCTCGCAGCTGCTCTGAAGACCAGTTTACAGACACAAAGGCACACACATTCCGAAGCCCAAGCGACGGCGTTGAAGGTGGTGCCGTTCCGGAAAATCGACGTTGTCGATCGCGCGTCGCTCATTGTTCCGAGCCACTCCAAACCGTGAGAAGCACAAAAATAAGTCTTCCCGCGGTAGCTTCTCCAGGCGTGTCAAATCAGCCCCGCGTTGAGGAACTCTGGAATCATTGTCCACACACCGAATTCGTCCCGTCACCATGTCGAAGGGGCTGGAGGAAGGCGGCGGGTTCCAGCGCAAAGGTCCCTTCCTTGAACGCCTCGCAGCTGCAGCACGGAGAGGTGGAGAGCGGGAGGTGCGCGTCTTGCACCCCTTGTCGTAATCGGGTGGCAAGGTGACCATCTTGTTGTGCAACCCGCCGTTCTTTACAGGGCTCAATCCCATCGCTCGTGATCCGTTGTCAAGATTGGAGTCCGGCATGAATTCGAAGGTAGCTGGCCCATGCCATCGTCCAACTTATTCACGCTGAGGACGTTGATGAAGGGAAGAACTGCTTCTCATCGAGAACGAGGAATATGAGTTTATTTACAGTATTTAAATCAGTCTAACATGACTGTTTGAGAAAAGTGCATCAGTCTAACATGACTGCTTCAGAAAAAAAGTGTCAGTCCAACATGACTGCACGAGAGAAGTGTGTCGAGCACCCGCACAACAGCAGTTTTTAAACACTCGGTCCACTGGCGATACAAGGCGGCGAACGTTCGTGTTTCATCGCAAATTCGCCGCAGCCCCGCGGAACAGTTTACGCACACAAAGGCACACACACTCCGATGTCCGGAGCCGACGTCAGAGGGGAGCCGTTCCGGGAAGCTCGGAGCCATTCTGGGTCTTGCGTCCCGGTCGGCGCGTGGGAAGCAACAAAAAACGGCTTTTCCGCGGGAGCTCACGCATGCGTAGCAGATCAGGTCCGCGCTGGGGAGTTCGGGCACAATAGTTCGCCCGCCGAACTCATTTCGTCACAACGGCGATGGGGCTGGAGGATGGCGGCGGTTTTCAGCACAAAGCCCGCTTCATCGAACGCATCCTAGCTGAAGCGACGGAGAGTGGGGGAATGCGCGTCTTGTTCCCCAGTCGTAATATGGGTGGCAATCCTGCATTGCAGCTCGCCATTCTTAACACGGTGTGCAGACGGAAATCCCCGCAACGCACGTGATGCTTGTGCCCCGGATAATACAAACTCCAAATACCACTGCACATATACTCCGAGATAATAAATCGACAAGGTGCTGGAATTATCACAGTGCATGCTAGGAATTCCGCTGAGGTTGACCAATAAGCACGAGGCAGAAACAAAGATACTACCATTATGCAGAGCACCATATATAAGTGCAAATCTAGTTGAAAAATAACGCAAGAAGCAAAAAATGAGAGGATATTGTTAAACAGTAAGGCAGAGTGATATCATATACCGAACCATTGGCAAGAGTGTATAATTTATCATCATGTTTCATCTGTTGGGTAGAGTTGAACCTTTAACAAAATTGCGCGGTATTAAACAAAAAAAGAACAAGTCTTTATCTTTATTTTTTCGTATTCAGTGCGTCTAGCGAAGGAACAATCTTCTTCGTGTAGCGCAATACACGCGCTTTGGCGTCAGCAGGTTCAAAGGGACCCTAGAGGAAAATATTAGGCCGAGCTAGTCGATGGGTTATATCTCTAGAAATGCAACATCGTTTACTGCGCGCCAATACGTGACTTTCTTGCGTAGAAAAATTGCTACCGAAAGTACCGGTGCTGCTCCTGAATTTCCATCACCCGCGCCCAAAAGTGAGGACTTGTATTCCCCAGGTCACCTTCCCTCCTCTGCCGCTTCACGTGAATCAGCCACTGCCGATGCAGTGTCAGCCCTCTACGCGCATCAACGGCGTTCCACGAACCGTCCCCGCCTCGGCTCAATTCGCTTGTCCACATCTCGTCTCCGACTGTGTGCTTGCCAGCGGCACCAGCAGCATGAAACAATAACGGTGACGTCACAGGAGGGAGATACGTACTATATGTAGTCCACAACAGGCGGCGCCACTCCGATTTTCGATTTGTTTTTCATTTTTCTCGCCTACAAAAGCTCTCTTCTAGCTACGAATGACGAATTCGTTATTACACAAACCTGATATTTCAATCCAGCTCGACTCAATATTTCTCTTTAGTGTCCCTTTTTAAGACAGCTGCCACGAAAAAGTTACACAAAATGTCGAACGAAAACTTTTTTTTTCCTCTTTGAATTGTGAGACGGTTCATGCATGGCTTGCAACGCATATTCGCAGCGAACTATTGTTTAACAGGAAAGGTTGCGTCCACTTAACACGCGCGGACACCTCAGTTCATTATCAGTTTTCAATTAATCGCCCGCGCGCTTTTCGTATTGTACGCTTTTCTCATTGCACATTGTAAGCTTTTCTCATTTCGCAAGCGGCGCTATGTAAGCAGCATCTCTCAAGCGAGACACGTTCGCATTATTTATTATTCCGCCGTACGGTCGAGCAGTATAAACTTCCATACAATTTAAGTGAACGGCTAGCGCATCGAACCACTAGGTGGAAAGAGAGAAAGAGTGACTGCTCACACGATGAGCTCATCCGACGATAGCGAGCTCCCTATATAGTTCACGGAGAATGGCAACTCGGGACTCTAGATGTTTCTTTGAAACTGCACTTGCACTTCCTTTATCCTCGCTGACTGCGCGCATGTTTCCGCAGTGAGCGCCTCCGTTCCTTCCGAACTGGATGGTGGGAGCCAACACAGGCAACGTTCGTCAGATCCCGTACAGTTCGAGTTTGCATGTGTAACGGGAAAACGGTCGTACAGAAAACCGAGCTTGTTTCAGCACCGAATACACCAATAACGTGACCGCAAACAGGAAGAAACGCATTGTAAAGCACGCACCGCAAGACGTTTTGCGCACGTCAACGGCACCATTAAACGTTACTAAGCAACGAAAAATCGCCGTGGATCGGCCCGTATACGTTGTACCGACTCATGCAGGACCGATGCCCCTTGGAGGGGTGTTCGAAACCTGCTGCCGTAGGTGATGGTCTCGCGTCGTAGCGCGCAGGGAGCGTTAGGGTTGCGCAACGACTCCGATTTCGGGATTGCAGAGGGCGTGGGAGCGGCAGCGCAAGAGGAAATACGAGGGCTCTATAGATGTGCGTGCTGTATACCTTACTTCAACACCACTCGCATATTGAAATGTATTGCTGCCGGCACGCGCCACTGAATGTGAATAGCGTCGCGCAAACTTTCATAACGTCGTATACACGGAAGCACGGGGGGCGTACATTCAATATAAGCCACTAAGGAGTATACCGTGAACTTTTTGCTTTCTTTGTTCCCGTTTTTGCTTTCTTCTACATGATCTCTACCTGCAGAAAGGTACCGTGTGCTTAGCATTTCCGCCCATCATTATGCATGCGCGTGCGACCTTACGGGATCGGTTTTCCTTTGTTGAACGCTTACGCGCTAAAACATGTTCTGCCAAGGCGAAAACAGCGAACCCCCACCCCGCCTTACTTCAACCAACCCAAAAACCAAACCAATAAAAAGAAAAGTTTTACAGGATTCGTTCGGCATGAACGATTGCTTTGCGATGCAGCCCTCGCACTTCGATCTGAATCAAAGTGCCCACGCGAGGAGCTTACACAAGAAGAGACACCTCGATGCCGTGCTCTACCACACATCATTGTGTTTCAGCGAAAGCATCATTGCAAGGTGTGCGCACCTTGCCATTGAAAAGACCGCGCGCGGGCGACATCGGAATTTTCTTGGGGGGGGGGGGGGTGAGACACGACGTTCCCCTTGCTTGTTTGTAGTGAAGTTGTGTTAAAATCGAGTTTCCTGAACAACTGGCAGGGTACCAAAACTTAAAATGTCGAATGTAAGGAAGGAGTGTAATAAACAGAGCGAAGACGAAACACCACGAGGGCACGACACATGTAGGCCCAATGAAGCGATGAAACAAAACACAACCAAACGAAGGACAGACTTCGGGGAGGGGCCAGCCGGTCACGGGAACACTATAAAAGGTACCATGAAAAAAGCAATCGTCTGAGTCTGTAAAACAAATACTCGCCAGGTGTGCGCCGATTTCCGTACGCGAAATTCTTTTAATTCGCTTTAAATTAGTATTTAAATTCGCTTCAAGCTTCGACTGTAGTTCTCGTGCCACATTACTGACACTAGAGAATAGCGCATTCAACCATCAATAGCATGTCTTTCGGTGTGTTGTCTCTTTCATGCCTAGTTTGCGATGTTACCGATATCTGCGCTATAGTCGAAAATTTAGTCACGCTTCCCAGCAAGGTAAACGTATCTAAAAATCATTGAGCGCATATCTTCGTAGATTCAACAAGTTTCATATACCTTTCGATGAAATTTCCTCTATAGCTTGCGACCAGAAACTTCACTTCAAACGCCATTCGACACCTGGACCCTCAAAAACCGTTACTCTTTTTCACGCCTCCGTACCTCTGATTTTTCCACCCCTGCATGTATAGGAGGCCTCAAAATCACTTAGTACGAGCATAGCTAAGGCTTACCGTACATAATCACGGTAACGGGGCATATAGCTGCGGCACTGCGAATGCGGACAATCAACTTATACTTGGGTTATTTCGTATACGGCAGACGTTCGCGTCCACTTAGAGGAATCGAAGACGAAGCAATCGAAAGACAATGTAAACTAAATTCTGCGGTTTCGCGTGGCGAAATCACGATTTGATTATAATGCACGCCGTGGTGTGGGACTGCTCATTAATTATGACCGCCTGGGGTTCTGTAACGTGAACCCAATGCACGGTACGCGGGAATTTCCGTATTTAGCTCCCATAGAAATGCGGCCGCCGCGGCGGGGATTCACTACCGCGACCTCGATCGGGCTTAGCAGCGCAACGCCGAATCCACTAAAGAACCACGGCGGGATATACAATGTGAATTGTAAGTGAATACATCAGCAGGAATACATACCTGTCGATACCGACCTGCGGCGCAGTTACTTAGTCAGCCCATACTCATAAGATTGCAAGCATAATGAGAGAGAGAGAGAGAGAGAGAGGGGGGGAAGGGAGGGAGCATAATGATCGTGTGCACACAGCCTAGCGGTTGCTGCTTTGATAACGACGTCGTCTGGTCTATATCTTCCCGGCTGGCTATTAGCTTGCCTTGCCGTCTAAGCACTAACGTGTGCACATTTCTGGGGGGGGGGGGGTGTATTTCAACTATTATTAATACTCAAGACATATGCACGCGTCCCTCCAGGCAACGAAATAACCTCACTACATGATCACCAGCCTGCAGCGGGCACGGAGTCGAGCGCACACAGGCGGCGTACATCGCGTGATTAATTTGCATGCGAGAGGTGCTCCGAGGCCGCGCGCAGAAACGCGGAAAAGCGGCAGATTTCACACGGTCTGCGAAGAGGCGAACGGAAGGCGCATTTCGAACGAGCCGGCGTGTCCTCGCCAGCCTGCGTACGTGGCAAGAGGACGAAACCGCGGAGAAGAGCCGAGCGAAATGGCGTCGCAGCCTATTGTCGCCAGGCGGGGCACTTCGAAAAGAACGTCCCGCGGCGAGCGCAGCTTCAATTTTCCAATCCAGAGGCGCCGTACAGCGCTCGGACCGCCTCAAGCGCGCTAACAAGCATGAATGGATAATGATCGCGCACTGAAGGACGCGGGTACGAAAACACGTAAGAAGCAAAGGCAGGAGACTTATAAGCGGTGTGAATAATGACGTATACAGCAAGCCCTGTTGAGACGCATATCATTTAAAATATTTGAAGGCACATTATACGAAAGAACAGAACATTAAACTCCCTCGGACCCGGTATAATATTATATTCGCTGTATTTTGACGGAAAAGGGAGGATTACAAGGAGAGGACATGAGGACAAAACTTCCCGTTTCCAAACGAGCTGCAACTCAAGCGCACCGGAACGTACGCTCTCGCCCACTTATATTTACAACGAATGAATGAATGAATCCTCGCAGACCTCTCTGCAGAAGCGCTCTCGACGGAGGGCATAAAATAATTCCCGATTCGGCTATGCCGAACCGGCAAGGAGCAATTCCGATACACAGTCCCTACAGCCTGCAAACGCCTCAGCAGGAGTTAAACTCAGCCATGATCGGGAACCACCTCCTCTTCAGCGTGAACTACAAGACGGGGTAACTTACACTGTTATTTTAAAGCATCCTTGCTTCGTCCTCGTATATTATGTCGACTTCAATTCTGCAGCTCGCAAACGGGGAGATCGAGGATCAAATGACGAGGCGACACGCCTGTGGCCGCGGGGAAACCGCAACCAATGGGGGAGCGACGTGGAGAGCGGAACGTTGACGCAATCATCGGGGAGTATGCACGCGGAAAGAGCGCAAAGTTCCAGCGTAAAAGTTACCGCTCTGCAGTCACCCTAAACATTCCCACCATTTCAGGTGTCAGCATTGCGCTTGCTACATCTCATTAACATCAACACCGCACGTGCGCAGCCAGCACCTGCAGCCTCCATCCGTGCACGCGGAAGCTGTCACGGGAGGCAACTCTGTAAAGACCGACAAGGACACGCGCTAGAGAATCGTAACATTTTACAGGCGGCTGCATAAATCGTGGACACAAAAGCGAGCGCACAAGTACCATCAGTCTCCCGCGCAATATTACTTTGGGTTTTTGGCACCCACGGCGTAAGCGACGCCATTTCTTGCGCAAGTTAAGGTCCCTTCGATGCAGCATACGCACGCCGCCGCTACAATTCTATATACTAGGAGACAATTTGCTGTCACCTCGTAATCAAATCGTGGTTGTGGCACGTGAAACCCCAGAATTCCAATTTTCTGTTGTAGTGAAGGGAAAGCTATACAGCGGCGGAGCTCCTGCCCAAGGGCTACTGCGGCGTAGACCGACAGAATCTCGGGGTATATACGTATATTGAATCATCGTAGTTCGCTACTTGCGACGGCTTCGCATTCGCCAAAACGCGGTACAGTGAAACGGGAGGGAAAAGAAAAGAAGGAACTCCAAACATAACACTGAGTGCTGTCTTATTCGCATATAAGTGGCATAAGAAGTAAGATGCTCACGTCTTCTCTCTCCCACCTTAAATATTCGCGAATACAGGTGTGGGGGACTATATTCAGGAGCGCAGTCACGGCGTGCGCTTCGGGCACGTATATATATATATATATATATATATATATATATATATATATATATATATATATAGTTTTTCCTTCATTTGCCGCAGCCCTAACGCGTGAGAAGAGGCAAAACCGGGCAGCAACGGGCCGGGCGCCCACGTAGTTCTTACGCGCGCCGCGAGACGGAAGCGCCCGGACGAGAAGTCCTTCTCGGCAATTACACGGGGGCACTGGAATATATACGGACGAACCGGCGTATACGCCAAGAAACACAAACACGCCACGCCAGGCGCTGGGCGGTCAGGGACGCGGGAAGAGGAGACGAGCTGCCCAGCGGCCGAACCGAGAGGGAAAGCACGCCGTCTCCGCGGGCCTCCCTTTAAATGGACGGCGAAGAAGGCACAGGCGGCGGACAGGCAGCACGCCGGTAGCCTCGGCTATCCCGCGCTGCCTGTTGCAGCAGAACTGGTTTAACGCGAGGAGGGGACACGGCGCCAACATTAAGCGTGCAACGCGAGTTTTCTACACAGACACGAGCGCACCCGCAAGCATGGAACGGGCAACGCGATAGTTGGGCCCCTCCTCAGCGATGGCATATGTGCCTGGGGTGGTACCGCAAGAACCGCTGGAGAATCAGCCTTGCACGGAGCTCGGTGGTGCAGGCAGCCCGTCATCGCCTGCTCGTTTGGATCGAGAGAAAGCTGAGCGAGTTAAAAAGAAAAAAGAAAGACGACTATTAATTATTCAAAAGGTGCATATAGAAGACAAGGTCACGATATCGGGAACGAAAATTGCAACGCGAACTGCGTTAGTGCCTTTCTACGACTGCCTTATCAAACCGTGTCGCCATTTCGTGCTACACGCCAGACTGGCCGGGCCGTACACGGTCACGAACCAAAGCCGTTTTCCTGCGCCATGAGTGGCGCCAGCGAGAACAGCAGGGAGGAAATAAACGCACTCGCAAGCGGTTGTGTGAATGCGGTGTTGGATGCACTCGCCCTTCAATTCAGGTATACTTCAAGCCCTAGACAGCTTATAACAGCCGCCAGAAATCCTTTCGTTCTTTTACCCGTATACGTCGACAACCGCGGGGATTATCAGAGGAGCAAATGCGAAAACCACTGTCTGACGTGAAAGTGCAACGCATCCTGTCGTGCTCCAAGAAATGCACACACGTTCAGACATTATGCGTTATAATTAACGACTCTATTTATACAGGAGTGATATATACAACGCGAGTGTCCTTTACCGATCTCCTATATCCGTACACAGCACACAGTGATACAATGGTCCATTACGGGCCACTTTTAACCGGTTTTACTTCCAGGCAAGGGTCAGTCGGTTTAATTGTAGAGTGGAGCTCTACATTGGCTCCCAATTGTGTCGAACTTAAGAGACCAACAACCCGCCTCCGTCATAAAGAGACTGCAGGATCTGGAGACAGACACAGAGAGAGGGAGAGATAAAGAGAGAGATGAAACGTCAAGCGGTTCCGCAATCTCACGTCGTAACAAGTGTCCCAACCGCGTCGCGCAAAGCCGCGACCTCTTCTCCGAGTTTAAAATTACGAGGTCGCGACATGCATTTACTTTCTTCATCGTTTATCTTCTTTCAAACCGTTACCAACACGCGAAGAAAGTTCGCACTTTACACCCGTTTTTCACGCTCGTCAGCGCGCTTCAAAGCAGTCCAGCGCTATGACAACGCGTGCAACTGCATGCTCTTGAATTATCCTGGCACGACACGTTCGCAGCGTCGCGATAACCTAGCTTGAACCGCGAAGCACAAGTAACGCCGAGGCTGTACAACAATGACGTAAACGAACCATCGTGACCGTATTGAAATTTCGCACGTGTTGCGAAAACACCACCAACAAACGGAGGGCACCGTTGAAATCAAGACATGTGAGAACTTCCGTGAAGCCCGGAGCTAATAGAATTATTCGGGGGCGAGTACCCACGAAACGACCCGCCTCTAGGTCGATATAGCCTCAAGCCAGAGCGGCCACATTTCTGGTGCGTCGCGTCGAGAAGCTTCAAAGCATTTGTGCGAATCGCGCTGGAAAGCCACTTTGAGGTACGCATGCAAAGCGGAAGCAACGGCGGGCGTAATTCAATCGCGTCGATTACCGAAATGCTCCCCCGGCAGAAAGATTCACCGGTATATCGTAATCCGTTCCCCACACGCACGCGTGAGGACAGGTTCAATATACGCGGAATATTAAAGATGCATCATATTTAAAAGGAAACGGCACCGTCATCATAACTTATGCGGATCCGGCGAATCTAAAAGGTTATCGATAAACTTGCCTGCGTTGAATTCTTATTTGCCAGCTGCCTGCGCTACGCGGACGCCTGATTACATTTCCTGCGATAAAGAGTTGCCGGCTTGACGGCCGGGCCCTGTGTTCGTTGCGTCTCTCTTCGAAACCCAATATCAGCGCAGTTTCCCATTTTCTCGAGCATGTCGCGCACGTCCACGGCAGTCTGAGAGCGCGGCGACCCGGTCGCGGAAAACACGGTAGGAAGAACAAGGCAGGCGCCGATGGGGGCAGGGGCCCCACGAAACATAGCCGGGGGGGGGGGGGAGGGCAAGAAAGGTCACGGGTGCAGCTAGCGATACACACCGCGCCGAGCCCGCCCGAGAGGACGACGAGGCTTGCAGCAGCAGCAGCAGAAGCGGCGGCACGGCCGGACGGTGTTGTTACGCGACCGCGTTTCGTAACCGGCCCGGGACACACACGAGGAGGAGGCGCGCGGAGGAATGGAAGGAAGGACGCGTCGAAAGCGAAAGAGGAACAAGAGTCGCCAGGTGAAACCGGAGACGAAGAAGCCGCCGCCGCCTTAATAAGTGGCCCAGCGCTAGCCCCCCGGGGGAGGCCGCGGCACGGGCGAACGTGAGAGACAACGGGGCGGGCACGCATGCAACCCGACGATAAGGAGGGAGCGTCAGGAGGGGTACTCGCAAGTGCGCCTGGAAGCTGGCTTCGCATTCTTAGGATTACGTTAATGCCGCCTATGCGTCTAGATTGACAATTACGCGTTCGCTCTCCTCGCCCGTTATAGTGTATGCCCTCCTTCTTTCTTTTTCTCCTACATATTGTAATTTTGCTTGGCTGCGGGATAGGACAGGTGTCCATCGACAGTGAGACGCCTGCGAAGCCAGCGGCGCATCCTCTAATGTTCCTATATATATATATATATATATATATATATATATATATATATATATATATATATATATATATATATATATATATATGGTGGGGGAACGCCAATGTATCTTGTCGGACATCTTGAAAATTAATATCTCTAACTGATAGAGAATTCGTTCCAAGTGGACAGGATAAGCCTTGAGAACTCATCGGCTATAATTCGTAGATTTACACATGTACCTTAATGTAAATAACTAATACTTAATTAGCGTAATCGTGTTAATTATTTAATTAAGAGTTTTCTCGTAGGTACTGGCCACCTAACCGAGTAATTTAGATCAAGGGTTACTATTGTGCAATCTGCCAGAGGCAATTTTTAAAAATTCTGGACCTTCTAGAGAAAGACACCGGGTATGCCCAGAAAACCGATAGGAAAGAAGGTCGAGTGCCCTGACTGGTACTCGAACAAGAGGTTATACAGGCGAAAACACATGGTGCCACACTGCGACGTTTTAACGTAACACGCACCAATGACCCAACACCGCTGTCACGTAAAGACAGCACGCGGCAGAAGCATCCTGCACTGATATCCATTCAAACACGGCAAATCATCAGCACTTGCAACGCAGAGAGTTATCACTGCCACAAACTTGGGTGACGCCACCCATGCAGGTATACCGCCCACCACAACGCACACAAACACACGAAGATAAACTAAGGAACGCGAGAGAACTCACGTTTGCAAACAATTAATGCATAGCCGGCAGGGACAGCGTACGAACCGTCTTATAAGAAACCTATATATACAGCAGCACAGAACCGGTCAAACAGGTCATGCAGCTCTGCAAGTGCCGCCTCTAGAACATGTGCAAAATGAGCAAGTGCGGCGGCATCTCATCCGATTTAAAGAACACGCAAGCATCGGCAACATGCACACGAACAGCGCAGTACACGTCAGCATGTATAGAGCGTATAAAGTTACAGAGCAGCGTATTCAAAATTATGGTCCCACGAAAAACAAGCCAACTCACGGGGTAGACAAGGCGCACACTGACGCATCCGTTCCCATGGTGCCGAGATTCACACTCGTCCCTCCGGACGCAGTCCCAGGATCGCGATGGCTGACGTGGAGCGCGTTACAGTGAATCGCAGCCGGACATCGAAATGCGCCACTGTGCAAGTGCATACAGCGCTGATGCGCCCCCAATAACAAAAAGCGAGAGTTAAAGCGCACTATACTCTCGACTGGCACAACAGCGCGAATATACCGTCCCGCCGCATTCTAGAAAAGCACGGCAATTCACATGGTTTACGATGAAGCCAAGCGGCCGTATCACAGCTCAGCTATCTACAAGTATAAGGCACTCGACACTATGTGTATGGCCCGGAATATTATTATTACTACGGCGCAGTATTCCACCCTATTCAAACGTAGCTGCTAAAGAAGTAAACGCAAATAAAAGAAATCGCAAGGAAGGGGATCTTTACGGCCACACAATGCGGTAAACACGCAATCTTCACGATTTTTTTTTTTTTAGCTATGTGCTTTAACCTAAACGGCGACAGCCCGCTTCATTCCGAGCTCCCCATACGCGGTCATGGTATATATGGAAGGTGTTTTACTGCCAGCATAGCGCCTACACAGGAAAATTCTCTTCACAAGTCATAAACGCAGCCTTCGCCTTTCTTATTCCCCCCCCCCTTTTTTTTTTCTTTCTTTTTCATTCACCGCTCGTTCTTTTCCACAAAGCCGCGACCTCCAAAGCGCACAAGGCGAGACAGACTGTTCTTTACAAGTGCTCTAACAATGGCAGATACGTACTACCTGCCTTACGCAAGCCCCTTTGGAGACCGCGGCGACAGGCAAGCAAATGCGGACTGCAAGAATTTAACGGAGTGTATTGACGTGACACTTTCGATATGCAATGTCTTTTTTTTTTCATTGCTTCTACAAAGGTCTCTATAGCAATGCATCTGGCAAGTGACGGGTGCCCTAGATAATTTGCTATGTACTTTGTTCTATTCGTTGCTATAAGGAGGTGGATCCATCATGAAGTAACGATAACAGAAGGAACGTGCGGATCACACTTGTTGATTTCTTTATGAGAAACGTCTTCATACCAAGGCTTCATATGCTACGCGGCATCAGTAAAATTTGCGCTTTTTCACGACGCCACGATAATGTCGATGATTCCAGGTACGGAGTTATCGAGATAAACTTTACTGTTAAGTTCAAATATAAGCGTTTCCCAGCTAAATGTAAGTAATCACCCGAAAGTGTATCCTCCGGTGGGAAACGCGTGCTCACGTTGGCTCCCCTCCCTACAGTCTTTCACCGTGGTGAACGAAGGAAGTCTCTCTCCGGAGACATTCGGGCCAGGTTGGCCTTAACACCAGCCATCACTTGTGCCTTTGGTCAGTCCTATGAAGACTATACCTTTCATAGGCCGACGTAGCAGTAGCTGTGCGATGAAACATATAGTATCATCCCCACAATGCCCCGTGACAACAAAGTCGGACAAAAAGAACAAAGCAGAAGAAAGAAAACAACAGGTACCACCCCTCTTCTATCTTTTTTTCTTTCTTTCTTTTTAACTTGCAAGAATCGCGTGTTAAAGTACCCACAACTTCAAAAATACGTGAACAAAAAAGGAGGAGGAAAAAGGAAGAAATTCAGAAGAATAATCTTCCCTGGAATACAACAAGCAACCGTTGACCGCTAAAATGAGTGCAAATGGTGTTTATGAAGGCACATTTTAAGGCAGTGTAAACCAACTTCGTCTTGATTCTCGTTAAAACCGCCGCGGTAGCGTGCGGTGGTTATGCGTTGCGCTGCTTAGCTCGAGGTCGCGCTTTCAATTCCGGCCGCAGCTATGATGGGCGGAAAATTAAAAAAAAAAAAAAGTTCGTGTATATGGACTTAGATCTAGGTGCACGTTAGATGCTCACCTAGATGGTCAAAATTAATCCTGGGATCACACTCTACGGCGTGCCTCAATCGTATCGCGGTTCGGCCCGTAAAACCCCAATTTTTAATTTCTAGTTTTTCCTTAACGCCGGCACACGCACAGGGATACGTAACCCATAGACCTAGAGGCGCAACGTCGAACGTGATCCAGGTAAGCAGCTTAGCGCTCGCAGCTGAGTGGCTTTCGACGAGCACGACCCCCTGTAGACAGCCGCAGATGAACCGACTGAACGTATTACTCGATGCGCGTCAGGAATACACGAGGAAGCTCTCACAGACCGAACTGGTTCCGAAGCCGCACTCGAGTTTCACGAACCGAAAAGGCGAGAATCCAACAGTGCAGAGTCTACGCGCGGTTCGTTAACTTCCGCCGATCGCGATGCCTCATTCTCAGGTTCGCAAAACTTGAACCGAATCATCAGATCGATCGGGAACAGAGAGACTCGGAGAAGAGGACGAGGCGTTAAAAATAAACAAATAAAAACATAAAAAAGGCGAGAAGGCGCGAGCGAACGTCGCCTCCGCGGTTCTCAAGTACGAAATGTGCGAGCACTCTCTCGAGTCGCTGGCATCGGAAAGCGATTGCGAAAGCCGATCTCCTCCTCGCCTGCGGAGTAATTAATTCGACGGCGCTCGGCGACGCAGAGGCAAGCGAGCGCAAAGTCGGCACGTCAGGCGTTGAGAGGGAAGGGGGGGGGGGGGTAGGTAGTCATCAGCGCCCAGCGAGTAAAGCCAAGAACCGCGCGGGGAGAGGAGGAAAACACAAAGACGAGGAGAAAGAGAGGGCCCGCGCAATTTGTCGAGCAGCGTGCAGCCACCCGCCGCTGACAGAAGAACAAGAGCGCGCACGGCACGGCGGGTGCCAGCGGAATAGCGCGCACGCATGCTATGCACACAGAGCGCACGTGCCGTACGTAGCTCGCGCACAGACCTGTGGCTCGCTGCGCGCGAGGCGGTAATTACCGACTCCTCCCGGCGTTTTGCCTCTTTCGCTCTCTCTCTCTCTTTCTCTCTGCCCCCCTCCCTTCATTTCTTTCGGTAGAAACCGGCGGCGCCGAGTCTCGCGTTATTTCCCCGGTCACGTGCTTGCGCCGTTGACTGTGCTCTCCCACCGCTGAGCACCGTTCGTCCTTTCCCGGCAACGCGCACTACACCTGCGCTGCCGGAAAGCCACGACATGTGTACGCGCACACAAGCGGGGAAAACACGGGGAAAGAAAAAAAGGAAAGATAAAGCGGAGGGGGGGGGGGGAGAATAAACAGGTGCTCGCAGCAAAACAGAGATAACGAGAACATCTTAGGGTCATTAGAGCGGCCAGTGTCCTCTCTGAACTTTGTATTTGGCGTTTTCCGATTAGACGTTGGTGCGGGCGACGAGGGGGAATGAACAAACGACGATAAGCGTGGAGCGCGCCGCATTCTCACTCGCGGAAGCGCCATGTGGTCGCCGTTTCTTTCTTTCTTTCTTTGTTTCTTTCTTCCTCAGTGCGCTTTCTGCGCGCAGTGGATACGACTGTACTACAGTGCACAGCGGACGCGCTAACCGCGTACGCGTGGTAACGGCCATACGCAAAGACCCCAGAGCACGCCGCAACTTTCCAGCATGTCCGTTTTCATTTCAGTATGACACAAAATCCCTAGAGGGTAAGTCGCACTGTCCAAATTGCCACCGTCTCGAAACGCCGCCAGTTAACACTCATCAGAGGAATGAATCGTAAAATGTCGCGAAGTTGCATAAAAAAAAAAAAAACCCTGTAGCGCCTGTCTTCGTCGGTTCCCACTCTCTCCTTGTCTTGTGTGTTATAGATGCAGTATTAACCCAGCCAGTTAAGTAAAAACATGTAAGGTGTAACCCATAACGGTGTAACGTACCTACAGAACCGAAAAACTGAAGTCGCGTCAGTATACCCTTTTCGCGGAGCAGTTTGTTCAAGAGAAACGAGATGGCGCTTGCGGCGGCGCGCCCCACGTCGCCTCAGCGAAAGCGCACGAATAAGAAACCATCACCGCTTCCACCTTGCTTCCATGCGATCAGCTGTCGGAAATGCAACTGGGTTTCAGCTAACGCACTGTGCTCCAATCATGCCGGATTGAATCACGTGGATTGAAGACGTGTGCAGTAGTTGGTTGCAAGAAATAGTGACTGGCCCATTAAGGAATGGAATGAATCTGTGCAGCCAAGTTCGCGGACTGCTGCTGCTGCAACTGTCCGTACGTGTTACCGGCACTTCGAGATGCACGGCATTCTTCGAGGATATAGAAATTTGCTCATCCGGCAGCGTTGTATCGCCAAACAGAAGCGCTGGTAGCGACATCTGACGCCGCGTATTCGCCAGAACCGTTCTTGTGTTGCACGACTCCACCCGGATTAACATGCTTAGCGTTCCGCTATATCCTATAATTCGTCATGCTCCTCGTAAACGTTTTTTTCTCTCGCTCTCTTCAAAAAACATAAAGATGTAAAAAAAAGAAAACCAGACGGCAGTGTAACGATTACGCTACTGTGCCGACGTTTTTTACGCCACCGAAACAGTCGGTATAACTGCAATGGCAGTTTTGCACGCTTTGGGCGGAACACAGAGTCCGGTGATGTCCTGCCGGAGCTTTTACCCGCATTAACCTCACCGCGACGTTTTCCAACACTACCGTGCAGCACCATGACTGAAATCAATCTCCAGTCAATGCCCGCGGGTATCAATCCGCTCACCGGTGTCGTGCCGCCGACAAGGACGACTCAGTGAACACAATGTGTTTCTTCTGCTTTGTCCAGTCGTTCTCTCAGGCGCCACCAGTACCAGAAGGCAAGGTCACCGCGCGCACGCACGTACAGACGCCATCGTGCATTGCTATTCCAGTGCGTGGAATCCGCGCTTCGGGACCAAACCGAGCGAAGCGGAATGGCCGCGTGATCGCGCTCACGAGCTCCGGTCACGCGCACGCTGCCACGTGCCTCGAGAAAGGGTAGGTGGCACGAGCATCATTCTTGCACCGTAAACACGGCTTCGGCTGCAGAAGCGGCGGCAGCATGTAGCAGCGAGAGCGCGGGAGTTACCCCACGCCATTGTGTTTTCTTGCCGAGCGCCATTCGATCGCCATTCCGCAGACGGCTGCGTAGCTCTGTGCATATGAGACAAGCTAGAGGCGGAGGGGGGGGGGGGGGCGAAGGCAGCTCGTTCTGTGAAACCCAAAACGCGCCCACCTGCTCACGGCAGCGGCTATAAAACCGATCGCCGGGTCAAGGTACGACAAGCGCCGAAGAAAGAAGCAGCGCCGCAAGCAAACCAGCCTTGAAAATGAGACTGTTGCGCGCAGGCCGCATACATACAGTGTATATGTACATGTGGCGGCGACGGGGGACCTCCATTTTTATCGAACATTTGCGAGCGCGCTCGAGCGAGGCGGCGGACATTCGGAAATGTTACCGGGGCGTGCGGCGAAAATGGCCAGGCCCGCAGGTGCAAAAAATAGAAATTCGGCGAAGTCGTGGTGGCCGCGTCACGCGAGGCGAGCCGAACACGTCGGCGGCACCAGTGCCCCACATAATATGCGTGTGTGTATACGCGCGCGCGTCGCCCTTGCTACGCACCTGCCTCCCTCACTCCCGCCCCCCGCCAATATTCGAGAAACGTGAAACTCTCCAGTGCGAGCAGAGGCGATTCGAACGGTCAACGCTCTCACATTCTTATCACCCGCGCATTTTTGAAGACGACTGCAACGCTCCACCAGGCAGGTGCTGGGGCTATTCTAGTACACACTCTACTGGGACTCCGATGCAGTGTCGACACTGTCGTTTTCTTCTTTTTTTTTCGTGGCTAGCGCGCGCCGCCGCGTCGTTGCGCGTGCGCGCAGGGGATGAGTATTTCGTGGCGCGCACACAATTGTTGCTGAGCTCGAAGGCAGGAAAGAATCTGGAACGCGTATACCTGATATTAGAGTTCAAGAGGGACGAACTAAAGAGGAAGAAAAAGAAAGAAAGGCAAGCACCAGAGGCCATCTACTTCTTCAACGGCTTCCTATACGCAGAACTGCAGCCAACCCATCGGGCACTCGGCAAGCGACTTCCAAGGCGGGACAGCCGGCCGCTGCTCTTCGAAAGCTCTTAGGGAAAATCACCGTGTAGAGAGAGGCCCGTAAAGTACGGCGGCAACGGGAGCAGTAGCAGCGCCGCCAAGAGAGTGCGGAGCGTCGCTTCCGCGACCGACGCCGGCCCGCCACTTGGCGGCAGTGAGCGCAAGCAGTAAAACAAACGACGCGCGCGCGCATTCTAGCTTCGCGAGGAGGCAGGCAGCGCGGTCCTCCAGGAAGGAAGAGGCGGGCGCCGTAGACAGACATCCTCCTGGGGAGTCGCGGCGGAAGAAGTTTCCAAAGCGTAAATCTCAATTTGCACGACTCGCGAGCACTGCATAGCCCCCACTCCGTGTGCGCGCCTCTCCTTCTCTCTATCTCACTTCTCTCCGCGATTTTCCATTTCCTCCAGCTACTCGCCTGTGTGTGCGACTCGCTTCCTGCGCGCAAAGTCGCACTTGTACGAGCGCTTCCGCGCGGCGGAGCGTTTAGCGCAGTCGCAACTTCCGCTTCGCGCACGGGAACGCGTGATCCTACGAAATCGCCTTACGCTGAAACGGTTGTACGGTGACGACAAAAATGTCAGCCTCCTCGCGGTTTCGATTTGCCGCAGACACATACGCGCGTGCGCGTAAGGGACCAGCCACGAGGAACAAGTTTCCGACGGACTTTTGCCGTCGGCCGACGTCGGCCGACTTTCATGCAGGCTTTGCTAGCCACTTCAGGCGTCGTCACTGCAATCTGGCATGTACATACTTCGGCGTGGAGCGAGCATCGTCCCCAGCGCAGCACTGTTCGTGACGTCGCCGGCTCGTCGCTGCCAGATGTCAGGAGGCACCGTCGCCGAAAATCTGTCGGGAACTTCTTTCTTATGGTTTAGGCTCCACTTTAGAAGGCGCTGATTATATATTTAGTGTCCAAATGGACATTAGAAAACACACACACACACACACACACACACGCGTGTGTGTGTGGAATCAAAGCCTTGCTGAGTGAGCAACGACCGCCTGTTCGTCACCGTGGGTCTCGTCAACTTATGTGAGCTCTCCCGTGGTCCCCACCTCCGGTGCGATCCCACCTGGGTAACGTCGCGTATATCGCGCGTATGTTACTTGAGAGTCGGAGCAATGTTGTGCGCTTCGCGGAGAACAGTTGCGCGTTTTCTATCTCCCGAGTCGCGACGAGTGACATGCGCCTGGTAAGAGCCTTGCTCACAATATACGGCAATTTTTGGGGAGCCCACACCCTTTCCATGTTATATTATGGTTTTGTACGTAGCCGTATTCTCATTAAATTAAATTATGGTGTTTTACGTGCCAAAACCACGATCTGATTATGAGGCACGCCGTAGTGGGGACGCTCCGGAAATTTGGACCACCTGGGGTTTTTTAACGTGCACCTAAATCTAAGTACACGAGTGTTTTCGCATTTCGCCCCCATCGAAATGCGGCCGCCGCGGCCGGGGTTCGATCCCGCGACCTCGTGCTCAGTAGTCCAACACCATAGCAACGCCGACGAAATCGGTGACGGGTAAAGCCGGCGCGCCAACTACAAGGTGATGTTGGCGCCAACCTTCATTATTTGTGTATTTTTTCTGGCCCCCAAAGCAGCTGTTAAGGGTAAGATTATGTATCTCGCAATAGTACAAGTGCTTTTTACAAATACAACTTGACATATGGCCCACAGCTACACTACAAGCTATGGGGTACTCGAAGGCTACGGATTAATTTTGACCCACTCTGGATTCTTGAACGCCCAACTAAATATTAGCAGACCAGCATTTTTGAATTATCTCGTAACGGCACTAATGATGATAAACAATATGCGGAAAGTTGGGAACGTGACTAGAGCGTTTCTGCCTTCGAGTATAGCAGGCCAGCTTCTAACACAATGGCAGCTCACATTTTTCTTTCTTTTAGACAACCTTTGTGAATCTCCTCTTCAGCAAGGAAATAGGAGGAGAAGCACGATCGACTTCCTTTCCGTTTTTGGAGATTGCACTTCGTGAGGCACTCGTCAACAAAAGAAAAAAAAAACACGCAAGGTCAATGGCCTCATGGGCAAGCCGATAGGAAAGAACCATCCCTTTGTTGCATACATAGCTGCATACAGACGACCCGACCTTTTATGAAGCGCAAGGTTTCTGTACTGTTCGCTCATTCACTCACTCTCTCGTTCCTTCGATAAACGAACGAAATCAAAAACACAACCAGATAAAATAATGTCACTAATACCATAGAAAATGGCAATGGAAAAATACTGCAAACGGCAAAAAGGTATTAATACCAGATAGTATAAGGTCAGTGACCACATTGGTGGGGCAAGGCAACAAGGCAAAAGCCACCGCCTCATGTGTTTGCGCACACTGCAACACTGTTCGCTCATTCACTCACTAACTCGCTCTTACGACAAACATAAACAAAGACAGACAAGCGCGCACGTGAACACAGACGCGCATACACACACTGGACCGAGCACGCAGTGTCCTGTCTTCCAGAGCGATGAAGAGCCAAGGGCGTGCAGTTCGCAAACGAAACCAATGAGTGCACGACTCAGGCTTCCTGCAGCCGTCAACGTCTTTCGCGCTCGCAGCACAACGCGCGCGGCACGCCGGCGAGTCGGACGAAAGACAGGGGCCCCAACCCGAAAGGACAAAGCGACTCGGCTCACGACTACACGTGACCGCGGGAGGCTGTAGTGCGAGGGCCGCGTCGAGGAGACGTCCACTCGCGAGCTCAGGCACGAACCAACGCGAAAGCAACGGCCGCCGCCGCCGCAAAAGGAAAGCCGCACTTTTTTTGTACGTGCGCATTTGCGTATATAGTACATCCCCTTGTGATTGCGCGTGCTGTCAGGATTGGGGGCTCGATCCCGTCGTTCGTGATCCGTTGTCAAGATTGGAGTCGGGCATGAATTAGAAGGTAGCTGGCCCATGCCGTCGTCCAACTTATCCACGCTGAGGACGTTGATGAAGGGAAGGACTGCTTCTCATCGAGAACGAGGAATATGGGTTCATTTACAGTATTTATATCAGTCTAACATGACTGTTTGAGAAAGTGCATCAGTCGAACATGACTGCTTGAGAGAGAGAGTGTCAGTCCAACATGACTGCTCAAGAAAAGTGTGTCGAGCATCCGCACAACAGCAGTTTTTAAACACTCGGTCCTGCCGCGATACAAGGCGGCGCGAACGTTTTTGGTGACCGCAAACTCGCCGCCTCTCCGCAGGACGGTCTACACGCACAAAAGCACCCACGTTCGAAGGTCCGGAACCGACGTCAGAGGGGCCCCGTAGAACCCGGAGCCGTTCTGGGTAGCGCGTTGGGGAGTTTGGGAACAATAGTTGGCCCGCCGAACTCATTCCGTCCCAAAGTCGATTTAGTCACGCTGTGGCTAGAAGTTGGCGGCGGAGCTCCCGGTATGTTGCCGTCATAGTAGTAAGCGGGTGGCAATCTTGCACTGCAGCTGGCCATTTTTAATAGTGCACGACCCAGAGAATCTGCTGGACCGTGCGGCGCTGTTCACTTGTATAGCCAAGTAGCGCCGCGGAAGGACTTGACGAAACTGGCCTTACTGGTCCAGTCAGGAAATTAGGAATAAATTCACGGTCACGAGGCCTGCGTCACATGTAAAGATGCATGTGCCGCAGCCCGCATGAGTCCATAAATTATAGCGAATGAATGGCGTTCCTTCATTTTTCTTCGTGTTTTAAAATCTGTCTATAATTAAAATGTGGGCATAAATAGATACGATGAGGAAATAAAAAAAAATGTCAGTCTTTTCAGATATTCGACGCTGTATTTCTGTGTTGCCAAACTCCAACAAAGCACCACCCGTTCGTGATATAAAGGTTAGTCAATAAATAAAGCAGAATTCATGGGTTAAAAGAAGAAAACGAAAACATCCCTTCGTTAGGTAGAATTACTGCTGTCAGAACACGTTGACCCGATACACCATTTATACAGAGAGGGCAAAATTCCTGGAGTCGTGTACCCTCTCCTGCATGAACAAACGCCTACACTTTCATTATAACGCAGCTCCAAGCGTTTAAATGAGGCGGACTTGCTAATGCTTATTCCCTGCAGGGCGCGCGTCTGTCCACAGTATAAAGAAGTAATGCAGTGGAACGGTGCTCCCATTATTTTTTAATATATTTTTGTGTTGCTAGTTCGCCGCTTGTGGAGGCAAGCGACACTTCCGCGAATAGCCCTGCGTGGCTATAGCCAAACGCTCAAATACCTCACCCTTACGTACGAATGCGTAGTAATAGGACTCTGGACAAAGGATGTGGTTGAACACTGCACACAAATTTTTAAAAATTGCCTGTAGCAGATAGCACAATACCCCTGATCTAAATGACTCTATGAGGCGACAATTCCACGAGAAATCAGAATCCTTAATTGAATAATTAACACAAATACGCGAATCACCTTTTAATTTATATTAAATCTAAATTTTATATGATCGCCTCATCGAGGAATTTAAGTGGAAGGTTAGAATTGTGCTATCTCCCACAGGCATTTTATAAAAATTTTGGTGCAGCAAAAAAAAAACACCGTATACACAGAACAGTATAAAAGCTGCACGTTTACCTAAGTCGCTTGAAACCACCAGCATATTTGCGGTAGCTAAGAATGAGACTCCGAGATATGGCATCCACAACGACGTCCGTGACGTCACATGTGCAATGCACGTTACGTTGTGGACTCGAACATTCCGAAAAAGAAGTCCACTTCGTGCACGACTTGTATGTTCGATTATGTAAGATTTACTGCAGAGGTAAACTAACGTGGAGTGACATGCACTTTGGTTCTGAACTTATAAATGTTGCAGGAAATATTAGTTGGTTTACGGTGTCCGCATACATATTGCAGTTTACGAAAAACCGGTGAAGTGGAACGGCTAGAGCACAGCTGCGGCAGCCCTGATAACGACCTCTTGCAACATTTTGTTGCACTATAGTTAAACAACGGAAACAGTTTTGTTGTTGCTGTCTCGTTCGACAGAAAAAAATCTTTAGAAAGGCAACTACACATTTACGACTACGCTGTTGCCGACGAACACCCCAGCAAATGAGTAGCACTCGGGCCAAACGGTTTCTCGTGCGTCTGGTTGAACTACGTGTCACGAGATGGCACCACCAACGCTGCCGCTCACTTCTACGTCTCCGGCATACCGGTAGCGTTCCGTTAAATGATAATACGCATGCGCGCAAGCTAAAGCCTACCATTAGCGTGCGAGACCGGAATACATTCGCGGAACCTTTTTTCACTCACAGCAAAACGGAAGGTCCGGGTGCATCGCAGTTCAAACAAAAGGCGTAGTATATACAGGCCGCGAAGCAAGCCGGCCGCCCGCCCATTCGCGAAGCCCGCTGTCGCACGGCATCGCTGGTGAAGCGTTTGAAACTCCTCAGGCGCTGTCCGTTATCTCTCGAGACAAACGCGTAGGCAGCGCGGGCGTTACGGACGCACGAGGTGGACACGGCGGCGAACGACGACAGAGCCACGAAAGGAGGATCGCGAACGACGGCAAGCGTGCGTGCGTCGCCGGAGAACGTCGCCGTCGCTCAGAAAAGCACACCCGGAAAGATGCCCCGTGGAAAACGGAACGTCTCGAATTAGACCGCCAGGAACCCGTCCGCGTAGAAACGGCGGCAGAGAGACAAAAGGCTCAATGGGGCTTCATCGCAGGGGCGGACGGCGGCGTGCCTCACACGTCAAGCGGCGCGGGCACGAGAAACGGAGAGAGGAAGGGGGGGGGGGGAGGTAGGGGAGGCGGCCCAAATGGCATTCGCAAATCTCAAGTCACTCAGCACGACAGGCAGAAAAGGCCAAATAAGAAGAGCCCGCGAACACGACGTCGCGGAACAGCTGGAGTCAGCTGAGGATGCTTCCGAACGCGTGTCGTCTGGATTAGCTGTTACATCGTGTAGGGGAGACGGAAAGCAGTGCGCGCGGTTGCCTTGCTTCCGTATTGACAAGCGCAACCGGAACTTCGACCGTGAACTGCGTATGAACCACGCCGTCCCTTTAAAGGGCGCGGCAAAAAATCGGTACAGCCCGCGCGTCCAGCACTTTGTCCGTGCGCAAGGCGAACACGCGCGCCTTACGCTGAGCAAGTTTTTTTTTTCCCTCGAGCAAGTCACGCATATAATGCGGTTATCCGGCGCCTCGCGAGAGTACTGCATTACGTCGGACGGGAACATTTACCGTACGACCACGAGCGGCGACCAGTGGAGCGGCGGGCGACTCTCACGCGTTATATAGCCATTGTACGAGTTAGACGTTGTTGAAGGGAGGGACATGCTCTCATCGAGAACTAGAAGTACGGGATGTACAATATTTACATGAAGACAGGAGATACATTTCATCAGTCTAGCAAGACTGAAAAGCAAAGCTCGAAACACTCAGCACACGAGCACACCAAGGAGCCGAAAACTGCTGCTTAAAAACCCTCTGTCCCCTATAGATCCCTAGGTGAGGGAAAATTGCCGTTCAACATCCGCCCGATCAGACCGTCCAAAGTCATCGTTGGAGGCGCAGTCGACCCACCTTTGAGGGGGAGGGTTTACACATTCACATCTGCACTTCGGATTCACAGAACACACCGAGGTGAGCGGGTCCTGTTAAGAATGGCCAGCTGCAGGGCAAGATTGCCACCCACTTACGACTATGACGGCAACATTCCGGCGCTGTTATGAATGGCCAGCTGCACTGCACGGTTGCCACCCACTTACGACTATGACGACAACATCCCGGCGCTGTTAAGAATGGCCAGCTGCAGTGCAAGATTGCCACCCGCTTACGACTATGACGGCAACATACCGGGAGCTTCGCCGCCAACTTCTAGCCACAGCGTGACTAAATCGACTTTGTGACGGAATGAGTTCGGCGGGCCAAGCATTGTTCCCAAACTCCCCAACGCGCTACCCGGAACGGCTCCGAGTTCTGCGGGGCCCCTCTGACGTCGGCTCCGGACCTTCGAACGTGTGTGCTTTTGTGCGTGTAGACCGCCCTGCGGAGAGGCGGCTAGTTTGCGATCACCAAACGAACGTTCGCGCCGCCTTGTATCGCGGGAGGACCGAGTGTTTAAAAACTGCTGTTGTGCGGATGCTCGACGCACTTCTCTTGAGCAGTCATGTTGGACTGACACTCTCTCTCAAGCAGTCATGTTAGACTGATATAAATACTGTAAATAAACCCATATTCCTCGTTCTCTGTGAGAAACAGTCCTTCCCTTCATCAACGTCCTCAGCGTGGATAAGTCGGACATCGGCATGGGCCAGCTACCTTCTAATTCATGCCCGACTCCAATCTTGACAACGGATCACGAGTGATGAGATTGAGCCCCCAATCCTGACAGTCCTCGTGGTCATGGGTTGTCACGCTTGACCCCAGCCGGCGCCTCTTGATTGCAGAGCGGACTCCTCAGGTAGCCGCCGCGACCGTCAGCAGACTGTGACGAATTCTGGGGCCCGTGAAAAGGCACCGCAAAACACCCTTTTACAGGAGTCCTCTTGCTCCAAGTAGATAGTGAAGGCGACAGCGAATCAAGTAACAATACTCGGTCCGCCGAACGTGGCTAGCCTTGCTGGCGTCGCCGACTCTCCGAAGGAGGCGCATGCTTGATTAAGTTTGCCGCGGTCTCCAGTTCTCCGAAGGAGGTGCATTGTTGGCTCTCCAAAGCGACTTGTCGCCGCGGGCCGCTAAGGGTTCGAAGATCGCTACCGCCGCAGGACGATCGAAACAGCTGCGGCAGGCAAGGAAAGGTTTGCAGGTCAGTACCCCTGCAGGCCGATCGTAACATTATGCGTTTATTGTAGGGGAGCGGACCGTTTTAGAGTTACTGCACACAGTAAGAACTGAAATCTGGGCGACTTCGTAAGAATACTGAAAACGCAAAAAACAAGGACACAAGAAGGAACACCAGACAGGATGAGCGCTGCTTCAAACTAAAGTTGCTAAAGTTTATTCTCGTAAAAGCATGCCTGTTCATCAACCGGCACAGGTCCAAAACGAAGTACATCATGGCGCAAGCGCGCTCCAAACCCTCGAAGAAATTTAAAAAGAAGGTTGTAAAAGTTAATCGTGACACGGCTATATGCTCATAAAGAACGCAAAAATACAACAAAATCTCTCAAAGCGTAAGAGTTATAGAAGCAAGCTCTGACTCAGGCCTTTATCACGTGGGTACTGATATTATTGGATTTGCAGCGTAACACGACTTATCGAGTTATGCTATCGAACCTATCGCTTCTCAGGGACGACAACACTTCCTTTTCCGTGTGGCACCGTCAAAGACATGTGAAGCCTATGCCTACAGCCGCGGCTGCTCATTTCGCCCCGGTCCGCGCGCTCCAACACGATAGCGCATGAGCGCGGTCACGTGGTTTTATTTCATATTTCCAAGCTTTCGTTAAACGCCGAAAAAATCACTACGCAGCATGTACGTTGCCGAAAAAAAAACAGAGAAAGAAAGATCATCGGTCGTTTCTGAATTCCCTCTACAACGTAACGAAACGCACTTGGCTCTAAAGTGAATATTAAACATTTTGCACAACTGGTCTCAGATAATTAACTATTTATGTGGAATTTTAAAAAATACTGCAAGGAGCACCACATGACGGCAAGCCACAAGTCGGCTTCATTCAGCTGCGGTTAACCACTTTTTTTTTTAATTCTTGGTTCAAGCTACGCGAAAAACCCTGCATAAGGAGCCCGTGTTTGAAAGCGCTGATAAATATAGGGCCCGGTTTGAAGAGGAAGAAAATCTGACGCTGCCTCGCGCAGCTCACATAGGGAAAATTATTTTCTGCCCGCCTAGGATAACCTCTGCGCGGCCGATATACAAGTCAACATCATCATCAGCCTGGTTACGCCCACTGCAGGGCAAAGGCCTCTCCCATACTTCTCCAACTACCCCGGTCATGTACTAATTGTGGCCATGTCGACCCTGCAAACTTCTTAATCTCATCCGTCCACCTAACTTTCTGTTGCCCCCTGCTACGCTTCCCTTGTCAACAACCGGGTCCCAAACACGAGCTAAGAAAAAAAAAAGTAGAAAGCTAACGCGAGCAGTGTTCTTCACAAACGACCCTTAGCATGCAATAAACACCGAGCGTGACAGGCATTTCCATGGTTCCATCTGCGCAGGAAGCGCTGCTGTTCAGTGTTCTTAATCCACTCGCTACGAACGAAGATTAAAAGAAAAAAAAAACATTCGCGCTTTGTACTCGCGCAACCCATGTGCGCGGCGCTGCACCCACAAATGCGCGAGACCAGCCGTGTAAGCGCTTATATCGGAGGCGTTCGCCGGCATTGCAAAACGTGCTGTCGGCTTAGCGCACGGGGCAGGTCAACAGCCTGACAGAAACAAGGTGCGAGAGACCTCGACGGAAGACAGTAGAGCGTTTCAGCATAACACTACTGCTGTGCAATGGCGCTGCCGCTAGCGCACCGGCTGTTTGCCAGCTTTTGCGCACCTGCTATTCCCGCAGGCACACGGCGCGCAATGCTCAGTGGACGGCCCGGCGACGGTAAGCAGTAGTGAATGGGCTGGGACAGAGCGAGAGGGAAACAAAGCAAATGTGGGGAGGCTAACCAGGAGTAGCGAAACAGAAACTGCCACACAAAATACTGAGGCGGCACACGTCGCTATCACTCACACCCTTACACACAAAAAAAGGTGTAACGGTGTGAATTATTGAGTCACTTACACCTTTGTTCACTTTTAGTGCAAAGTAATTGGCAGTGTATATCGCAGGGCCGTAAACTCGCAGGAAGCAAAAATTAACGCTTTGGTTGCTTTTAGCGAATACGTTATTCGCGACCACTGCTGTCCCCGCATCGGTGGGCTGAAGCTCGTTAAAAGAAAGCTAAGAGTGGATAAAGTGGAAGTTTAAGCGAGTTGGTGATTAACATGTCTACACAGCGCAAAAGGCGAGGACAGAGGAAAGGACACAACACAGCGCCTGTGTTGTGACCTGTGTTGTGGTGTATATTCTGTCATCGTCTTTTACGCTGTGCAGACATGCCGATATTGAATCACCATCTTGTCCAAGCTTCCACTTTGCTAAGAAGGGAGCTTTAGAAATAGATAACGCACAAGTTATGCGACGCTATCGACCGTGCGTACAAAATAAACTGAAAAAGAAATCGCCGCCCAAGCACTCCGTACACATGGTTAAACCGCGAAGCTGTAACGTGCGGTGCCGGTGTTTATCATTGGATTAATCTCGACGGTTCATTAAACGACGGCTCGGTATATATACTGGGGGATCCTCGGTACGCAGTTGCTACTCGCGCTCGGCTGCACGAGCCTGTTCTTGTGCCCGGGCTGCAGCATCGGCATGGCGCAGACGAACTCCTTTCCGGTTCTACTATAGCGGCGCTGCTGATCGAAAGCTGCCTGCTCCTCAGGAGTACGTATGACGCGTGGCCTACCCATTCCTGAGACGCAGCGAAATTGCTGCGGGCCCGTTCGGCTGCGACAGAGAGCAACGACGTTACTACTGGCGCAGCCAACCGTGCGCCTGTATTTTCCCTTTTCTTTCTTTCGCGCATGCGCATGAAGTTTTCGGCGTACAGGCGACAGACAGACGAACGAATCGGCTAGCCATATACAGCTTCACTGTGAGAGTGCAAAAAAAAAAAACAAATCGGCGCTGGGATTTTTGGTTACACGTTAAGCTGATGAGAGTACGTTACTATAGTTCTAGATTCATAGCATACTTAAGCAGCATAACTAGGGGGTTTTGGAAATAGAGCGCCAAGGTAATTTTAGCGTACCCGAAAACAACTCCGCTTGGGTTCTGTCGCACTCTCATAGCGTTATTTCATACGCACGGCCAAGCCCCCTATAAGTATCCTATTTCTAAAGCTGTCTGTAGTAAAGCGCAGACGACGAGGTGTGGACGATACAGGAAGAGAGAGGGCCGAGAGGCTCTGCAAAAGCCGCGCCCCACAAAAGATGCGACAACGCGGCGGGCCGCAGCGAGCAATCTCCGAAGGCGGACAGGAAGAGAGAGCCCTTCGCGGCCGTGAGATATTATTGACGCAGCTTGGGACAGGCGGCTGCAACGTCCGTCCGGAGACCGTGCAAACTCCACGCGGCGAAAGAGTAAGATCGCACGGGGAGAGAAGCCGCCAGAGAAAGCGCGAGCAAACAGGCTACCCGACGCCCGCGAGCTGCAGCAGGAGAACGGGAACGCAATTAAAACCAAAGACGAGGCACTCGCCGAGCTGGCCCCGAGAGCGGAGGCGAAAAACAAACAGCGCCCGGAAACGGGACCACGCGGAGAGGAACCGTAGTAACGGGACCGTGCGAATCCGTGCCGTGTTGTCCCTGCGCGGGCGGTGCGTGTATATTTACAGCGAGCTCTTACGAGGAGGGTCGTTCCTCGGAGGTGTCGTGTTACTTGCCAGAGTGCTGGCACGCCAGTGTCAGGATTGGGGGCTCAATCCCATCGTTCGTGGTCCTTTGCCAAGGTTGGAGTACGGCATGAATTCGGAGGTAGCTGGCCCATGCCGTCGTCCAACTTATTTACGCTGAGATCGTTGATGAAGTGAAGAACTGCTTCTCATCGAGAACGAGGAAAAGGGTTTATTTACAGAAATTAAATCAGTCTAACATGACTGCTTGAGAAAAAGAGTATTAGTCCAACAGGACTGCATGAGAGAAGTGACTCAGTCTAACATGACTGCTCAAGAGAAGTGTCCTCAGCATTCGCACAACCACAGTTTTTATACACTCGATCCGCCGGTCCTACGACGCGGCGACTGTTCGTTTCCTCATCACCAACTCGCCGCTGCTCTGCAGAACAGTTTACGTACACAAAGGCAACCGCGCTCTGATGCCCGACGACGGCGTTGGCGGGTGCCGTTCCGGGAACTATCGTTGCCGATCGAAGGTCGCTCGTTGTTCCGTGCCACTCCGAACCGTGAGAAGCACAAAAATACGTCGTTCCCGCGGCAGCTTCTCCATGCGTGTCAAATCAGCTCCGCGTTGGGGAACTCCGGAATCATTGTTCACGCACCGAACTAGTTCCGTCACAATGTCGAAGGGGCTGGAGGAAGGCGGCGGATTCCAGCGCAAAGGTCGCTTCTTTGAACGCCTCCCAGCTGCAGCGACGGAGAGGGAGAGGTGCGCGTCGTGTCGCCCTGTCGTAACTGTGTGGCAATCTTGTTTCACAGCTCGCCATTCTTGACACCAGCTGAATCAGCGGTAGCGAGGAAAGGAACGGGGGAAAAAAAAAGAGCGCACGTATGCGCCAGTTACCGTCACCCTTATTTTCTGGTAGCGTCGGTTACACAGCGTTGTATTTGAGTCACGGCCACTCAATCGGGCCAGCGAGTGATCGCGGTCGAAAGCACTGACAAGAGCAGCAGAGAACACAGGCAACTCTTATAGCATTTACTGAGGTAGTTCGAGGAACCCAGTTGCCTTTCCACTGAGTAGTTGTAGACGCCGTGCTGTCTTTCTGCTGAGTTTCTGTAGAGTCCGCGGTTGTCTTCGTATTGACACTTTGCTATGTACAACAGAATTCATATATTCAGGTACAGCTGAATATAGCATGCGTAATTTTTTGCAATGACTGCATAAAGCCGTCCACGCTACGCGCCGCATTTTACTTCATGCAGCTGAAAACTATAGCCGCCCGCAGTAACTGTTTAAGAGAACAATAATGCAATCCCTGATACGTGCCTTGCTCTGTTTGACTGGGTCGCGATAGAATTCAGATCTCACGGTTGCGACAGTAGATACCGAAAGAACAGGCATTCCTTAAGCAGGCACTGCGGCAGAACCATGCGTTTCGTGTGTATACTTTTTGGCCGCAATCAACATCGTAAGGACCATTGTTAGGAATGGCCTGCCGAGGTGGTAACATGCAAGTTGCTCGCACGTTGCCACCTGCAAGTTGCACGTGGTACCCCGTTGCCACCTCCACGGTGCAAATTGTATCGAAGCACGCTGCATGTGTTTCGATACACCCGCGGTGGGGGCGCCCTTCAGAGAACCAGCGAGGACAGCGCTAACCAACCGTGAACGTCCTTTGGATAACTTAACTACGGCGGCGTTAATCCACCATGCGCTTTACGAGACACCAGATAATGGACTGCGGCGGAGGCCACTGTGCGAGGTCCGCTCTGGAATTTAGAGGCGCCTGCTGGGTTCGGGCGTGACCACCTGGCTACGGGGACACAGGACAATGGACACCACGACGACTGCACTGCAAAGGTCGTCTGCCCGCGGAGGGGGCACTGAAACCTGTGTGTGCGTGTGTGTTTGTAAAACGCCCCGCAGAGAGGCGGCTTGTTTGCGCTGGCGTCAAACGTTTTGCCTCACCTAGGGATCTAGGGAACACGAAGTGGATTTAACTAGCTGTTGTCGGCGGCTAGAGTGTGCTCATCGTCGTGCTCTGTGCTCGTTAAGGTACTCGTGAGCTGTGTGCTCGTTTGCTGTATGCTTCGTCTTGCGGGCTCCATTTGGTAGTCACGCTAGACTGTGTAAATGTATCCCATGTTCAAATGTAAATACTGTAAATAAATCCTGCTCGCCTAGTCCTGTCCTCCCAAGGTCCTCTCTACAACTATGACTGCCAAACCCTTACACCATGCACTCGTATGTTACCCGAAGGCGACAACAATGCCATTTTGATATTCGGGTTTTCAGTAATCGTTCTCTTTGGATCAACTACACAGGACACGATGCAACATAATATTATGCTACAGTACAATAAAAAAGAAGGTGAGACTGAGTACACCACTTTCGATGGGCATGATCAACCTGTACAACAACCGTAAACACGCTGCTTCCTTTGGCAGCATATAAAAACGTTTCTATGGCATGGATGTCCTCGGATGAGAGGTAAAAACAGGGTGGGTGGGCCGACCTCGTCCACAATATGTAAATAAAATGTGTAAGCAGGGAAGTTATACCGAAGAACTCGTTTATAAAGCGGATATGGGAACCGAAACAAAGCCGCACCTTTATAAAAAACATCTATCACTTTTTTATTATTACTTCACGTAGAACTTTGCGCTGGTATATTATACTTTCGCGAGCATAATATTACAGGAATATGTCAGACAGATAGATGGATGGATGGATAACCTTTAATGACAGTCCTGAGATAACAGCGAAAAACTTCACGCACCGCGATGGCTCCTGACACGATGGCTCCTGACACTCCTGACACCTCAGGAGGTGATACGGAAGTGCTGCGCGTCACTCGATGCTCGTGCCACTAAAAACTTCGAAGTCTGTGTCGTCACAAGATGTTGAGAGACATGGAGGCAATTAAAAAAAATTCTAGAAGGAGGCGTCGCGTGAAAATCTTAAGCTTACTCATAAAGAAATAGAGAGGAGGAATCGTGGGAGAAGCACCCAAGCACCTGATGGCAAGCGGTGTTTTCTAGTCACCGCGCACGAGTGCGCTAGTTTCGTCGTCTGCTTACAACGCTTCTACGTCTGCTTAATGTCTGCCTCCAGCGGCAGCTCGCATAAGCTTGCAACGCGCGGTGGAGTTGGGTGCCGTGGTTTCGGAGCCCGGCGTCACACAGAGGCACACGCCATCGTGAGAACTTTCTTCGCGAGAGGGTTGCTTCCTCGCCGACGAGTCCGAGGTATATAGGGGGAACGAAACAGAGTTTGTTTATGTAGGACAAGCAAACTTATTTAAAGAGAAATGCCTACTCGTACTGGCAGAAGCACATAGTACATTACCTATACACCGTTATCGTAGCACAAGCTGCATGATTCTGGAGGAGCGCGCTAAATGATGATGGGATAGCACACAGAGGATGCCTTTCAAAAACCGTCCGTCTTCCCTAGATCACTTGCTAGGGAAACAGTCCTAATCGGCCAATCTGGTGGTCATTTAGATGTGACGAAGCTACGCTTCCGAAGAGCAGAATGTCAACACAAAGCAGCCGCGCCGCCTTTGAAATGCTCGTAGAACGTGGGAACCAAGTGCACTGAACTCATTGTCCCAGCAACGACAGGAAGAGGTGAACAACACAAGCGGCCAGAAGGAGTGCCACTACTCCCAAAATTCCAAAACACTTCTTGGCTAGGCTTGATGTATCGATATGACACACAAACCTCGGCGTTCGGTAATTAGCGGCCTCTTGGATGCGTTACGCTTGGGCAAATTGATGAACACGCACGCATCCATTTTTCAGCCATTAGCCCACTCCTTGAATAGTAACTCCCTAAACTGAATAAACAAGTGCCTCCGAAAACGGCTTCACAGTGACGTCACAGGCATGTCACTTGGTAAAAATAGAGACGCCGAATTTGTCAGCATCTCAGTGTCAACGCTGACTCAGGGGAATGCCGCTGGACGCCGATACCGCAATTATACATGTTCTCTGTCGAATGCACCAAATGTTACGGCGGATAATAGTGCGGACGCTCCGGAGCTATAGCGTTGCCGTTGCAACGGCAACAATGTTTCAAGTATAGCCTCCGAGATCGGGGGGGGGGGGGGGTGAAGCTGCCTGATTTCGGACCGCCATGTTCCAAGGAATCGGTGCCGAGAACTGAACGCATCGAATGCGACGCGCGGAAATGCGAGCTGGATAAAGCGATGGCAACTCCTGTGGCAGGCCACTAACAGCGTGCTGCACACAGGATTCTACGCGCGATGTGTGTATTTCCCATGATCCCTCGAGTGATAGCAGGGAGAGAACGGAGTAAGAGGATGTTGCCTGCCGCCATGCGCCCTGCTAGTATTTACTTTTTTTCTTCCATGCAAAGATGAGCGGGGACACGTCGCGACCATCCTCTCCTGCTCGGGTATATTGCCCATTCTAAGAATAGTTTCACGCAGGCGCTTATATTTTACGCTGCGTTTCTTTATTTTTCTTTCCTTCTTTGGTCTCGCAAGGTCCGACTGGCGCGGAATTTGAGGCATGCGCACTTCAAGGAGGGCTCTCGCGAATACTTCAGCACGCCCCGGTACGCGCATGTTTCACACTTCGACAAGCGTGAAGCCGTTCCTCGAAGGGAAGCCAGCTGTGCCCCCGCCCCGCCTGCCCTCGGCGCCGCTCTCGCGCGCATCGCCTGGTGTTTCTTGAGTCTCGCAAGAGCCCTTCCGTTTGCGACCAGAGGTCATTCACTGTAAAAAAAAAAAAATAATTTGTATTTAATTTGTCGCCTTGCTTCAGCTCAAAACTTTTTTCTTGTCTCTGCACACAGTATCAGTCCGCGTGAAAATGTAATACAGTAAAAGCTCGTTAATTCGAACCGCAAGGGGAAGCCGCTTCAGTTCGAATTAACGAAAGTTCGAACTAACGAAAGTGAAGGAGGGCAACAGTACACTGCGATTTGGAAGCAGTAGGGCATGTCAGAAAGTGATGGCGTGTGCCGCGGGCACACGCCATCTTCAAGTCGAAGCTCTGGGTCCGACTGTGCCACACCACCGATGTCCACCGAAACGAACGTTAGCCGAGGCTTAACACCATCACAATGAATCGCGACGGCCGATACCTCCTAAGCTGAAAACAGAGGTGCACAACCGACGAAGACTGCCGAGACAAAGACGCTGAACATGTGAAGGTGGCGAAGGCCCTGATTCGTTGGTTCTTCATTGCAAGCGCAGCTGCGACGTACTTTATTCGCTGTGTTTCGGAGCTTGCCGTGCTATCTCCGCACAACATTAGCAGCTGTACAAGATTTGCAAAGCCTCCGCGATTCGCAACGGGCAAGAAGTCTCGGAGGTTACGTAGAATGGAGAGGCGGCAGCCGCCGCTGCCTTCTGGCTGACCCCGCGTCCGTTAGATTTTTTTCCGATTTTGCCTTCTCTCGCCGTTCTCTCCGTTTCGGAGGCAATACAGCCTTGTGTATAGGCAGCAGGCGCGTTTCTCTGGCCGTGTGCCAAGCGAGCGTAGTTCGAATTATCCGTGAGGGAACCTACTCGCGTTCGAATTAACGGACTTTTTATACATAGACTTCTGTGGAGCTTGGCCGGACCAAATCGTACAGTTCGAATTATCCATAAATTCGAATTATTGAAGTTCGAATTAACGAGCTTTCACTGTATATCTATATATAAACTTTATTTGACAGGAAGAGATATTAAGGAGGAGTGGTCGGAGTCCAGGGCCCCGCTGGCCTCTGCCGCCTGCCTCACATGGCTAATTAAGGACGTTTGTCCTGCCAGGTTAGAACGGGCGAGCTGTGTCTCCCACAGCTCCATTGTGGCATTGCTATTTGGCCTACGAGGGCGCTTAGTGCACTCCCAGGTTACATGTATACATGTATACAGAGATACACCCCAAAGGGTGTAACTTTGCCTTATTGTGCATCTGCCACACAACAATAATCATTATCTGTCTTTCGTGCGTTTCCTTTCATGAAAGGAAACGCACGAACTTTCGATGAACTCAGGCAGAGTGGCCTGAGTTCATCGAAAGTATTACGCACTCCCAAAGCTAGCATGCGCTCTGTGGAGGTACATTTAGGCAGGCCCAGAGCCGCTTCGAAAGCGGTTCAAATTATCGTGCTGCACTGCCCGCCTTTCCCCTTCCCTAGCTGTTCAGGATTTGGTAAGGTAAGACATATATAATTCCACTAATTACTAAGGTCTGTACGAGCCCCATGGTATCATCTTCTCGCCTGTCCACCTTTAGATACGTCACTCGACGTATCATTTGGGCTGTGCTGTGGGTTGCGGATTTCAGGGTTTTGAGCGTTTGTGCAGCTCTCCCGTGGCTCTGAAACCACAAACCCAGGACTCGCATCGTCGGTACCTCTCGGACGGTGTGGCCCTCAACCACAATTAGGTCATTTATACGATCCAAATCGCGCGCGAGGCAACGCATCGCCATGTTGAAGAGCAGAGGCGATATTACCGCTCCTTGAGGTGTTCCTTTGCTAAGCATTTTAAATATGTGTGTAGCTTACTATTTCACTTACTCCGCCTCTTTTTTAGAAAAATACACATCAACGTGATGGTGCTTCGATGGCGTTTCACCATCAACGCGATGGCGATGCAGGTCCTGTGCAACCATATTTGTTTCTGGTTTGTTGAAATGAAGCCAAAATCGATGCGATACGAACACTAATACACTAAATATTATTTCTTCCTCCTCGTTACGACTCTCATTTCAGTAATGCTTTGAGTATGTGAAAAAATAAGCAAGTAACACTCACAAACGCACATTAAAAAAAACGAAATTGTTATGGTTATATCGACCAGGACAGTGTCTTTCCTTTTTCGTCGATCGACACAAAAGACTCACGTAGAAAACAACAGCGACTACTCTGCACAAACGAAAGAAAAATGCATGTGCATCGACACCAAGAACTTCCCCTCCTAGAAGTCACCAAAAACAAAAAACGAATCCTGGAAGGGTAATAACCGGAAACGCACTCCTAACGGCCAAAAAACGTAATAAGAATGGAGCGCTCTCTGCAACCATCGGGAAACCAAACGCGAGAACGAAATTTTGATCGCAATGTTGGCCGGAATGAAACTGTTTCGAACAGGTACGCGCGCCAGAATTCGGGGTCGCACTACAATGGGAAGGCGAAAATAAAGTTACGCTTTATTTACAAGCGCTAAACTATATATTTCAGAGAAGCGAGAAAAATAAAGCTCGAGGCAGGAAAGCGGCGCCGACGCGTTTATGTCACTACTATATCAATGCTACAGCGCTAGTGGGCAGTCCAAACGCAACTATCATGACACTTACGTACAAGAGCACAACAGGGTCTTACAACACTCTCCATATTAATGACGTCATGTATGGACGGGGCGCTGTCGCGAACGACACTTCGCCGAACAGCACGACAAACCGAAACCATGCAGCCAATTCCTGCCATTTATACTGAAAAGTGAGGACTGCATCTAACTTTCAGTTATAAGAATACAGTTGTTTATTTTTTCGTTTTCATAGCTTCGGGATTGCTATGAACGTGTCACATAGAGACGTAAGTGTTCTGGAAATTCTAAGGGCGCGAAATAAATCATAAAACAATCTTTTTTCCCCGCAAATATTGGAAAGCTTGGAAAAAAATACCCTGACCTCTTTTACAATACGGAAGCAATTATAACACCAAGCAAAGTTGCCACGCAAGTACATGTTTTTTAAAGTTTATGGCAAGATGTTGCTGTTCTATAACAAATAAACCATTTTCTTTTTTTTTTTTTCGCAAAGAGATTCTAAAGAGCTTCCGGAATTGTCCTCTACCGACCGTGACAGCTGCACTCTTTTACTCTACTGGGGAGGAGATGCTGGTGAATCTTCCGCATATTCTGCAAAGTATGCCTTTTCTTTTTCAGATTGCGGATGCTACGTGCTCAATTACATGCTGCGTGTTCACCATGGCAAAAGATCTAGGACCAACGCGGGGTCGAATTTAGACGCACGGAACGGTGCGATTGTAGAAGTCATTTTTATCTATTCTCTGCCGCCACCCACTTGAAAGCAGTTAACAGTGGTAAAACAACTCTTACAAAACTGTTGTTATTTAATTACCCTCTGAGAAATGGCTCGGAGAATAATTGAAAAGCAAAAAAAAAGGAGGGGGGGGGTTAAGACCAAACTTTTTTGCACGTGAATGCTTGCCGAAACCAGAGAGTCATCACGTAAATCTTACGTCACAAGTTCCATAAGCTTCGTCCTTGGGCCGTTTTGGCGCCAGGTAAGTGCTCGAAACTTGCCAGGCTGAGCTCTTGGTTTATCCAGAATTAAATGTAGTCATTTAAAGAAACGCAGTTAACTACGTATCCATAGAAACGCTATCGAAATACATGATCTCTTGGATAGTCAGTGCGGAGAACTTCAGAGTTGCGATGCAACCCGGATTTCATTGTTGCGTTTTTTTTTTCTGCCTTACTTATCACGGTAAAAAGGGACGTTGTGCCATTTGTGAAGCACAGTGTCCTAAATGATGCCTAAAGTCTTTCCTTAGGGTGCCTTTAAGAGTAAAAATTGTCGGCCTGACACAAAATATCGCGAACGAACTTATTTCTCAGAAGCAAAACCTCCAAATTCTCGTTATAGAAGGGCGTCACTTTGAATGGTGCTGCCAGGCATGTCTAACAACTTGGAATATGAAAGCATGAAGGCTTGCATCAAAATTGAGAGCCAAGGTAGCTATTTTTGTCGCGTTGTTAGAACGAGACAGAAAGCAGAGTCAAGCTGTTTCCTTGCAGAAAAAAAAAAAGAATGTGTGGGACGAATAATTCTTAAATATACAACGGCGGAAGGAGGGGAATGGGCTTTTGTGCCACCACAGTGAAAATCCGATGGAAATATAGTATAGGATGGTGCGCCCTCGCACAGACACCAAGAAACGCAGGCGCACAGCTGGAAATACTGAAAATGAAATACTGAAAAATTCTGCGCTGAATTTCGAAGCTTTCGGCTCACGCGTACTTTAGCACTGGGTATAGACTACGGCAAATTATGTTCTGCAAACCCGACTCATGGCGTACGTTGAGCCTGGACAAAGGCATCCCGCGCGGCTTTTAAGGCGGCGTTTCTTGATCATTATAATTGAAAGCGTTACCAGGAGTGCAACTGTCGTACTTTTTTTTTTCGTTAGTAAAAAAAAGTCGAATCCCAAGTTCCGTGATGCGTGACGCTTGCCGAGTTCACCTTTCCGAGTAACATGTAATTGAGATGCGGCGCGCACCAGCATCACGCAAAGAATGTTTCACAAACTGGATGAAACAATATGTCGCTCGAACGTTTGAACTCGCACAGAAACGCCAACCTAACTTTCGCGCGATTGCACCAATTCACTCCGTGTTATTGGCTAAATTTGGAAAGTTCGTCGTTTGTTCTTCCTCGCCTTTTTATGCCCCGAAACTGTTTTTTTCCCCTCCGAAATTAAGCTTTATTTTTTGTTCCGAGCACTCCCATTTCTACGCGGTATATATACCTCGCTTTCGCCCAGACGGTGCGAGCCTGCACAATTACATTTCGTGGGCGCCCAAGACGCTCGAGCGCGCGAGACGTGCATCCTTTAAACAAAAAAAAAAAAAAGAAAGAAGCTAGGCGTCGTCGTTACACATCCGCAGCCGATCGCTCGGTACGCTCTTCGCCGACGCGGTCGCTTCAGTGGCAGCGTGGGAGCAGCCGCTTGCGGCCGCATCTATACACGCCAGACACCGCCGAGCTAAAACAGCTAAGCAGGCTAAGCTAAGCGAACATCGGACGTGGATGTGGGGGCGCGCCCACTACCTCGGCGCAGCTGCCCAAATGCGCGGGCCGTCTGCGTGAGAAGAGCGCCGATAACGGCGCGTCCGACGCCGCCAAACGATGCCCGGCGGCTGGAACACGCACAGAGACGGCGGAAGCGAAACTCTATACACGCACGCGGGCGGCGTCTCGCGTCGCACTGATATAACGCGGGGCGACAACGAGGCGCGGTCACTCGAAGCCTCGGTGGAAAAAAAAAAAAAAAAACGCGCGAGCAATATCTCTATCGGTATGTAACGCACAGCCTCCGGCCCGTGGTGGTCGTATTGCGCGGGCCGGAACCTATAGCGCTCGAAACCAATTAGCGAGATTCACTTCGCGCGCGGGCGGCGAACTGCTTTCTCTTGTCACTGTAAACCGTGCAGAACGCGGAAGGGCGTTAACTACAATCAAATAAATTGGTAAAATAGAAAAAAAAAATCGGCGGCGATTAAGGCAAATGCGAGAGCAATGCGTTAACATTACGCCACGCCTCTATGGGGTCCCGAATCCAGGATTTACACCGCGTTCACCGCATTGTAAAGTGTTGTTCAGAGTCTCTACTTCACACACGTCTTGTCTCGTTGAAGAGCGCCGTGCAACTGACGGTGGTCCGTTGCACCAATGGTCAGTTGCACCCCGCACGCGCGCTCTTCTAGGCTCTCACGTCCGCACTCTACCTCCCCCGAACACACACTTTCTTTTTTCCCACTTCGGCGCTCCTAGAGCTAACGCGAATTAAAAAGAAAACGTTTAAATCGCTCGAAACGGATTCATTGCACGTTCGCAAGCTTCCGGGACTTAAAAAAAGAGGGAAAGAAAGGAAAAAGGAAAAGCCCACATCGCCACGAAGTCCGCAAACGCCCTGGCCATACAAGTCACGCGTCCAGTATCTTTTTTACACACCTAGGCTGTGTGCTCTGAAAAAAAAAAAATCGTGTAGTCGGCCCTCTCTATTAAAAAACTCCAGTGTCGAAGTCTTTGTACGGTAATCACGCGAAACTGGCTGTAGAAAAGCTATATTATATTAATTATTATATCCATGTTTCTTTTCTGAGGTTTGGAAGTCCCGGACCTTCATTTAACGAAGAAATGAAGAGTGGAAAATACCGTGTCAATAGGCATTTAATGTCGCTTCAAAGGCCTGTACACGAGCGTTTGCTGCCTCATTCTTTCCCCATAAAACTCAATGCGGCCATACATCGAACCCACGACCTCTTGCAGGGGCAACGACATATATCCGCTAACCCATGTGCGACGAATTTCCTAGCACAGAGCGTTGCAAACGCTGCAAGCCAGAATAGAAAAATTTGGCAGCACGTTACACTCCTGTAACACGTGAAGGTTTGCTGCACACGTGGTAATGCATTAAGTTATACGATCGGAGGGGTCAGTCTTCTTGCAAGGCATAACTAATCGCAGTGCGATTTGTATGGCGCTCTATAGGTCGACCTCCTCGGCGACACATGCGATAACTGTTGCAGCTTACAGTGGCGTTAGGGCAAGGAATCCCCCAAGCCCATTGATGAACACGTCCGGTAGTAGGATTGAAGGAAAAACGGTTTATCGGCTTAGTTACAGGGCTCCAGTCACGGAAGCCCACTCCATGCGGGAGCCCGTTAAACGTCGAAGTTCACATCAGAACCCTCTGTCCCACTATTCGAAAAGTCTCCGCATTTAATACCGTCGTCTTCCCTAAAGGCGAGTCGACTATAGGGAATCTGAAGACTGTCCAGCAGCAAATCACAATCGTCGAATCCGTTGCGATACCACTTCCATGCTGTCGCAACGCTCCGCAGAAACCCCGCCTCCGAAGCCCGATGGTATGGAATATGCGGCAGGATATAGCAACCTGCCAATCCAAGGTCGCCGTCGTTGTTCGGTACCATGTGATGTTAGCCCCCCTCATGATTACCTCAGGCTGTCGGGTAATAGTGGGTGTATTGGCCTTTTGTGGACCCATCAACAGTCGGTGTCCACGCTGCGTTGACGTCTGAATAGGCGCTGATTGATGGGTGGGTGTTTGCCTTGTGGAAAACTTCTAATTGACACTTTTGTGGTGTTGAGACGCAAGAGCAGCTAATGCACTACCTAAGGGTTCTTTCGTTCTTTCTTTCTTTCGTTTCTTCGTTCATGTTCAGTCATTGGACCTTTGCTTGCTTACGGGGGGATGATCCGTTCGTGATTACGATCACTTTTTGCTTCACTAGACTAGACGCCGCTTTTTTCGCGTACTGACACTGCAACGAGTCACTTGAAGCTTTCCCCTTAATAAGCGCATGCCGGTGCGTACTTCTGCCACACCCTCCCTACAACCGCGGAATAATTGGTCCCTCAGTTCGAGAGGTTCATTTCCAGCTTTCCTATACCGCTCAAGCTCGAATGTTTTCATAACAATGACGTCACCCCATTAGGAACTGCGGTTACACAGATGCATCTTTCTTTCTCCGTCTGCATGCTCTCACGATCAAACCCGATTCGCGCGAGTGCTCTCCACTGATTGAAGACGTCGCAAACGTATCCGCACAGCTGCTGAAATAACGAGGAGCATAATGAGTTACATGTTAATGAGGCTATATGCCGAGTCGCCAAAGCACGGTCGGCGTTACGCGTTACATACGTGTTGCGTAACCACATATAGATCACTCTTATAAGTCAAGTGCTACGTCCTCATGCGCCTCCTCGAAATGCAGGTTACACTCGCGAGCGAGCGCCGCAATGGCTGGAGCATTACGCGTAGCACGTGGGCAGGCGCAACTCCGCAGCTACCGCGCGGGTACCACCCACAAGCAAGATCACACACACACACAAAAAAAGAGAACAAAAACCATTAACAGGATGGAGCGCATTAGCCGTAGCAAATGCAATAGGACGCGCGTCCGGCACGCCGCTCGCGTGTACCTCTACTCTAGACACTCGCACGAAGGCCGTGTCGCAAGATAAATAAATCTGCGCTCGACTGAGCAGATGGGGCCGCGCGCAAGGTCACGATATATACAGTGCGTCGTGTCGTATACCGAAAACGCCACACATGCGCACACGCGCTCCCATGCCGTCTCGAAGGAAGCGGCCATCTCAAACTGCAGGACGACGCACGGTTGCTCCTTGCGATATACGGTATATATAGGCGCAATTACACTTACGCGTTCCGTTTCTGCATACTCTCTCTACAAAACGCACGCATACGCACGCACACGCGTCGGTGATGACTCGAACACTCGTACACACAACTCTCGGGCTCTTTCCTGCGCGCCGACGCCAACGCGGCGAGAGCGCAGCGGAATGCGGCGGCAGCCACCGGCCACGCGCGTGTTGGGACACTGCGTTGCAATAACCGGAAACGCGCATCTCGCGTGGCGGAGGCCAGACCGGATCGCCGCCGGCTTCAGGCGCGCCCGAACGCCGGCTAATTCGAGGGCCATCGATCAGCGAGCGAAGGGAAGGGACGGACGGCGCGGCGAAGCCAGTTTCTCCCTCCACGTGCCAGAGAAGAAAAATAAAAAATAAAAAAACGTGCACGCCGTCCCGTAGCTGAAACGCTGGTGAATCGCCGTAACACGCCACGCCGTGCTGCGAACCATTTCGCGTAGTTCACCTGCGACGCGGGCAGCTGCAACGGCGTGCGCTGGCACGCGCCAAGAGTCACGCTCGTAATGGACTGCGCAGCTGCTGCCGCCACAAAGAGAGAGAGAGAGAGAGAGAGAGAGAGAGAGAGAGAGAGAGAGAGAAACATTTATTTCATTCCGTCCCCCTGTACGGGGCTACTGCTAGAATCCTAGCGGGCAGCTCGGGCAGCAGGACGGGGAGGTGGAAGAGGCGGAGGAATGTGCACAGTCAGACGCTCATATCGACAGGAGGGGGCGGGGAGGGGGGGGGGTAGAGAATTCCATACAGCCGGGACATTTATATGCGCAACGCGGGAACAGAACAGCCTCGACCGGCGGCGTGCAAGGCATACTGCCCGCACATGCATGCAAGTACGCGAGCGCGCACGCCGCTCGAGCCAAAGAGACGGCGGAAGGTCGCGAAAATGCTGGCGCGACGGATGAGTCAATGCGCCAACAAATCTCTCCCCGCCGAGCTAATCCACGCGCGCGCATTTTCCTCGCGCTTCGCTTCTCCGCCAAGAAAGCCACCATATATATATATATATATATATATATATATATATATATATATATATATATATATATATATATACACACGCACACACTGTTATCTTCGGTTTCTGGGGAAAGCCACTGCCCAGTCGGCGTAACGTACGGCCTGTATGTCGACGTGCCGATGGGGTGGTCCGCCTAAGCGTCGCATTTTCCCAGCCATTTCTTTTTATCTTCATTCTGCGTGTGTGAGAGAGAAAGTAAGACTTCTTTATGTTGCCCAAGTCAGTGAGCTTTAAATTCCGATAACAGCGAGTCCAAGGTGCACCGAGGGCCGCGTTTCGTGCATCTGTCACTTAGCGCCCCCCCCCCCCCCTTCCCTCAACCCTCCCCGTCCTTCACCCTGTCACCTAAGCCATTGGGAAGATTTCTCCAGGTGGCGTTGGACAAAGCCAAAACAATCCAGGAACAGGAGGCCGTATATATATATATATATATATATATACACGCACATCTTCGCACTCACGTTGGGCCCGCAGTACAGGACGAAACAGAAAAGGGAAGCAACTACCGCGTTGGCAGCAGCGAAAGGAAAACCGTGTCCGCACACAAACACGTGCGCCGTGTTTTTCTCTCTCAATCTCGTTCGTTCTTTCCCGCCACCGCGAGACAGAAACGCGAGTGTGAAACGGAGGCACCGAGCGTGTAGACACGCTGGAACTAAAGCCGGCGCAGAAAGAACGGAAAGCCGCGCGACAGGCGGTACGGGGAAAGGTGCAGCAAACGGCAGCAGAGAGAAGCGAACTATGGCTTCACGGCAAAGCACGGGCTTCCGGCGGCACGAACGGTCACACCTTTTTTACGGGCGAGCCCCCATACACGGCCACACACACGAGCGGGTGCGCTGAAACGACACATCCTGGCTGCCGTCTTTTTTTTTTTTTTTCCGGGTTTCCACTCGGGCGGCTCGCGCACTTAACTGCAAAGACGTGGAGATCAACAGAGCGATCGAGCTGCGCGCTTCACTGCGTAGACGGCGCGATACGAGAGTTGTCGGTCAGTGCGTCGTATCGGTGAGCCTCCGTCGGTTCACGCTCGTTAGGCTGGATAAATTACCCCTGTCAGGATTGGGGGCTCAATCCCATCGTCCGTGGTCCTTTGCCAAGATTGGAGTACGGCATGAATTCGGAGGTAGCTGGCCCATGCCGTCGTCCAACTTATTTACGCTGAGATCGTTGATGAAGTGAAGAACTGCTTCTCATCGAGAACGAGGAAAAGGGGTTTATTTACAGAAATTAACTCAGTCTAACATGACTGCTTGAGAAAAAGAGTAACAGTCCAACATGACTGCACGAGAGAAGTGACTCAGTCTAACATGACTGCTCAAGAGAAGTGTGTCCTCAGCATTCGCACAACCACAGTTTTTATACACTCGATCCGCCGGTCCTACGACGCGGCGACTCTTCGTTTTCACATCACCAACTCGCAGCTGCTCTGAAGATCAGTTTACGTACACAAAGGCAACCACGCTCTGTACACAGAGGCAACCGCACGGGGTGCCGTTCCGGGAAACTATCGTTGCCGATCGAGCGTCGCTCATTGTTCCGAGCCACTCCGAACCGTGAGAAGCACAAAAATACGTCGTCCCCACGGCAGCTTGACCAGGCGTGTCAAATCAGCTCCGCGTTGGGGAACTCTGGAATCATTGTCCACACACCGAACTCGTCCCGTCACAATGTCGATGGGGCTGGAGGAAGGAAGCGGGTTCCAGCGCAAAGGCCGCTTCTTTGAACGCCTCCCAGCTGCAGCGACGGAGAGGGAGAGGTGCGCGTCTTGCACCCCTTGTCGTAATCGGGTGGCAAGGTGGCAATCTTGTTGCGCAACTCGCCATTCTTGACAGCGCCTCCATGGCCCGAAAAGTCTCGACTGTCTAGCGCTGACAACCGCTAGGCAGGAAGAGAACGGCTGCTGGTCAGGGGGGGATTGATGTCTTGGCTCGCAGCGACCACTTGTGCATTGATGTCACCGCCCCAAAACATCCAACAAGGACAGGCAACTGCAAAATGAACCCCACAACACGGCTCTGCGCCGAGATGACGTGCATTGGCTCTCACTTTAGACTCGCTAGGCTTCAAAAGAACAACAACAACATAAGTGCAGAAACAAAAAAAAAATGCTGCATTTCACTATGCCAATTTCTGAAGCAAATTCCTGCTGACAAATTCAGCAATCATGGAGGGAATTCTGCTGAATGAGAGGGGATTTTCTTCGCCTAAAGAAAAGCTAACACTAGTAACCCTAAAATTTAGGCGGGACCCTCAAACGCAGAATTCAAATTAGCCTGCTCAAACCATCCGCATTGCTATGCAACTTTCCCTTCTTATATCTAACGGAGAAGTTGTACTCTTGGAGAGTGAGGCTCCATCGGAGCAAGCGGCCGTTTTTGTGTGACATTTGATTGAGCCACGTCAGAGGACAGTGGTCGGTCTCGAAGATGAACTTCGCTCCGTACAAGTAACACGACAACTTCTGGGCGGCCCAAACCAAACAAGCGCATTCCTTCTCTGAAGCGCTGTAGGCTTCCTCTCTTACATTTAGTTTACGGCTGGCGTAGAGGATAGGATGCTCCTCGTTATCGTCGCCGACCTGACTAAGTACCACGCCCATACCTCTGTCGCTTGCGTCGCATTGAACTATGAATTCCTTTGTGTAGTATGGCGCGCGAAGCACAGGGCGAGAAACCAATAGCGTTTTCAAACTTTGGAAAGCGTTCTCCTTGTCCTTATCCCAGTGTACGTTACTCGGTGCTCCCTTTCGGAGGGCGTCTGTTAATAGACTTGCCAATTGCGAGTAATTCGGAATGTACCGTTGATAGTACCCCACAAGTCCCAAAAATGAACGAAGGTCCGTTTTCGGGCGCGGCTGAGAAAATTCTCCAATCGTAGCTATCTTCAGCTCTGCCGGCCGTCTCATGTCCTGACCGACAACATGGCCCAGATAAGTAACCTGTGAACAACCGAACCTACACTTTTCCGCTTTCATCGTTAAGCCGGCTTCAAACGTACGAAGCCTCGCATTCTTGTCGTAATAGACTTTGGCGTTCTTTTGAGCTATTGCCATGTTCTTTCCGACTAGTTCTTGGTTTGCGCTTAGCCGTTCCAGTAAATTTAGCACGTATTCAACCACTGTCGGAATCTCCCCTCTTTCTTCCCACATCTCTCTTAACATTCTCAGTGGAGAACGGAGTGTCCTCTCATACACTAGTTCTGCTGGTGAGAACCCTGTCGCTTCATGTGGAACCGTTCGCAAAGCAAACAAAGTTGCCGGCAGACAGTTCTCCCAGTCCTCCTTGTGCTCGTAACAGAGCGCACGCAAAACTCGCTTAAGCACCGAATGCCACCTCTCTACACTGTTTGACTGAGGGTGATAGACAGAACTGTGTATTAACTTTACTCCGCACTTTTGCAAGAATGTGGAAGTCAGTGCGCTCGTGAATACTGACCCTTGATCTGCCTGAATTTCGGCTGGAAACCCAACTCGTGCAAACACTGTCAAAAGCGCGTCTACTACTTCAGTGGAGCTGAGCTCTTTCAAAGGGATTGCTTCTGGAAACTTGGTAGCCGGACACAGCATGGTAAACAAGTACCTGTAGCCTGATGTTGTTTTTGGAAGAGGCCCTACCGTGTCTATTACAAGCCGTCTGAAAGGCTCTGTTATTAAGGGCACTACCTTCAGTGGAGCTTTCCAAGTCTCTCCTGGTTTACCAGAACGCTGGCAGGCGTCGCATGATCTTACAAAGTTTTCTACATCTTTGAAACAGCCAGGCCAGTAGTATTCCATAAGCAATCTTTCCTTTGATTTGTTTATGCCTAGGTGGCCGGACCACCCATTTCCATGACAAAGACTCAAAAGGTCCTCCCTATACTTAGTAGGTATGACTAACTGATCTAAAATCCTACCCTTTCGATCTCTGTAATGCCGATACAACAATCCTCCTCTCTCATGTATCGTTACGTTGCGCCTAGCAATGCCTTCTTTAGCTGTGTCACGTAATTTAGCTAAGCTCTCATCATTCTTTTGCTCAGCTGCCAGTGACTCTCTATCCACGCGTAAGAGTTGATCAAAGTTCTTTGAGGCCGGTGATAATAACGACCCTGTCTCGCTTGTGAGCGCGTCTGCTTTCTCTTCCTGCAGGCTAGAACTCTGACACTCTAGTACTACGCTCTCATTGAGCTGGTCAGCTGGCAGGCTCTCCTCAACTGTTCTTTTGTCCCTCGGGCCTAGCTCGGATTCGGGTACTGAAGTTATTCCCTTTTCTGCTTCCGCTGGAGGAGCTTGAGCATTTTCAGCCGAAAGCGCCGCGATCTTACGAGCTTGGCCTCGGGTCAATGCCTGTACTATGCCCTCTCCCAGTTTGAGCCCTCTGTCACGCAGTAACTGATTCGAACGATTCGAAAAGATGTAGGGATACTGCAGTGACAAAAATTTGGAAACTGCAGCCTCAGTCTCTAGCTCCCCGAATGGTCCACTGATTTTGACTTTGGCCATGGGCAGACACACGCTGTGTTCTTCTACAACCTGTTTTATCCATGCTACTTCTCCGGTGAAGTCATCTACCATCACGTAAGACGGATGGACAATGTCCAGCGTGGCGGCACTGTCTCTTAGCACTCGGCATGGTTTTCCATTAACTTGCAGGTCGTGGAGATATGGACTTAAAAGTTCCATATTCTCATCTTTTTCCTCCACGTAGGAAAAAACTACGCTAGACTTCTCGCAGTTCACAGCTATATGTCCCAGTTTGTGGCATTTGTAACAGCGAATTGGTCTAACAGATTCGAATTTTCTTTTCTGTTCTTTTTGTGCGGTTTCTCCGTTAAGTTTCTCCTCGCTCTTTTCTGCGGGCTTTTCCGCCATGTCTACAGGCTCTGATCGTCTAGTTTGCGCACCCTTTTTGAACGGAAATGGTTTCCGCGGTCCATTTCGACCGTCCCAGTTTCCCTCCTCGGCGTTCAACTTTCTACGGGTTGCGTACTCTTCGGCTAATTCAGCCGCCCTTTCCACAGTGTTTACATTACCTCTGTCTTGCACCCACAGTTTCACAGCTTGGGGGATGGTTTTGTAAAACTGCTCTAGACACATGCATTCAATGATCATGTCTCTGCTGTCGTACGCTTCCGCGCTTTTAAGCCACTCGACTAGGTTGGCCTTTAAGCTATATGCAAACTCCGGATAGCCCTCGCTATCTTTCTTGCCTGTGCTCCTAAACCTTTGCCGAAAAGCTTCGGCTGAAAGGCGGTATTTCTTCAGGAGACTAGCCTTAATTTTTGCATAATCATATGCATCCTGCACACTCAGTCTGGCGATTTCTTCCGCCGCCTCACACGGCAACATAGACAGCAACCGCTGTGGCCATGTACTCGGGCCGAAGTTCATCTTCTCGCAAGTCCTTTCAAAATTGCTTAGGAACAAGCCTATGTCGGCCCCGACCTCAAATGGCTTTAATAGCCTGTCCATGCGGTACGATTCTGCCTCACTTGATCGTCCCAGAGCGCCTTCACTTCCTTGAGGCAACTCCAAACGTTTGCTTTCAAGCTCAAGTTGCATTTTCCTTAACTGAAACTCGCGATCTTTATCGCGTTCCTCTCTCTCTCGCTTTTCTCTTTCTCTTTCCCGTTCTTCTCTTTCTCTTTCCCGTTTCTCTCTCTTTTTGAGAAGTTCCATTCCCATTTCAATATCTTCCTCACTGGCCTGATTGGAAATTAGCTCCAATAATTCCGGTTTGAGCATTTCCTTGCGTACATCTAGGCCCAGTTCCTCACCAACAATCAACAACTCGTCTCTCAGCAGTGTCCTTAACTCCATGACTGCTGCTTTACTGCCTTGATTCTGCTCTCTAAATCTAGCTAGGAAAACACAACCTAGCTAACACACAACAATCTAGCTTCCCTACTGTTCTAAACAGAACAACCCCAAAATGAAGCCTAGAGAGTCAAAGCAAAAACCAAGCACTCACCGCAGATACAGCACCATGTCGCAAAGTCCATCTCACCGCTGTCAGCCAGTTGTCAGGATTGGGGGCTCAATCCCATCGTCCGTGGTCCTTTGCCAAGATTGGAGTACGGCATGAATTCGGAGGTAGCTGGCCCATGCCGTCGTCCAACTTATTTACGCTGAGATCGTTGATGAAGTGAAGAACTGCTTCTCATCGAGAACGAGGAAAAGGGGTTTATTTACAGAAATTAACTCAGTCTAACATGACTGCTTGAGAAAAAGAGTAACAGTCCAACATGACTGCACGAGAGAAGTGACTCAGTCTAACATGACTGCTCAAGAGAAGTGTGTCCTCAGCATTCGCACAACCACAGTTTTTATACACTCGATCCGCCGGTCCTACGACGCGGCGACTCTTCGTTTTCACATCACCAACTCGCAGCTGCTCTGAAGATCAGTTTACGTACACAAAGGCAACCACGCTCTGTACACAGAGGCAACCGCACGGGGTGCCGTTCCGGGAAACTATCGTTGCCGATCGAGCGTCGCTCATTGTTCCGAGCCACTCCGAACCGTGAGAAGCACAAAAATACGTCGTCCCCACGGCAGCTTGACCAGGCGTGTCAAATCAGCTCCGCGTTGGGGAACTCTGGAATCATTGTCCACACACCGAACTCGTCCCGTCACAATGTCGATGGGGCTGGAGGAAGGAAGCGGGTTCCAGCGCAAAGGCCGCTTCTTTGAACGCCTCCCAGCTGCAGCGACGGAGAGGGAGAGGTGCGCGTCTTGCACCCCTTGTCGTAATCGGGTGGCAAGGTGGCAATCTTGTTGCGCAACTCGCCATTCTTGACACCCCGCCAATATCTCGGATCGTTTATCCGCGTCCGCACCGCCAGAAATGACAGCAGCACTCCATCGCACGTCGAGCGCGTGAACGCGGGTGGGAAGTACTGGCTGCCACTTTTTATGCGAAGCATATTACGAGGGCTCAACCCAGCTCCTCAGGCGCGGCGGTGACCATGAAATCACGTGACACCGTGACGTCACGACAGAGGAGAACGAGGGCTCAACCCAGCTCCTCAGGCGCGGCGGTGACCATGAAATCACGTGACACCGTGACGTCACGACAGAGGAGAAGTGGCTTTGGCTCAACTCTTGCAAGACGGGCTGGGTGGGAATCGAACCAGGGTCTCCGGAGTGTGGGACGGAGACGCTACCACTGAGCCACGAGTACAACGCTTCAAAGCGGTACAAAAGCGCCTCTAGTGAATGCGGTGTTGCCTTAGAAACGCGCTGTTTCTAAGGCGTGCGTCTCTTGCTCAGGCGCACATTTCGTTGCCGCGCCGAACGCTGCTTTGCTCGACGCTCACCGCGTCCAATGCGGGGCGCGTAGTCGCTGCCCTGTAGCCCATTGTCTTACACCCCTTGGCGGGTCGACGGGAACGCTGTCGCGTTCCACTCTTGAAGGCGAAGAAGTAATGCATGAGTTGTTTCTTCGTCTAGCCGAACCAAATATAGCCAAGCAACAGCAGTTCACCAGGCTAAACAGTGGTTCAACAACTAAAATAAAGGCTAGTATGCTTCGCATCCTGGGCTTAACCTTACCTAAGCCACAGCAATTTTTTTTTTGCTCGTACGTTCCGAAAGAACGCGGGAGGACAATCCCATCTCTATTAACCATAGCACAGCAACAGACCTGCGGCGAGGCGTCACAGCCAGGTCGATGACGACGACAAAGTCCCGCCTCTGCACGCTCCCCGAGTTCGAGACAGGGCGGCCACTAACTCCAAGGCTCTACATCCACGTCGACAGGCGGCACTTATTAGATTCGGGCATATCGGCAGAAGTGCACCGGCTAATGGGTCGCAGCCCGTTCGATTCGAACGGCGGCTTAAGGAAACACGAGGTGACTGCCTCGCGCCTTTCCACAGACCTACGTATAGCTATAGCTGCACAGCTTCCGTACAGCGCGCGCTCGGATGCGAGGCATCCAGCACTGCAGCGCTTATCATGAAGCCGTGGGTATCGACAGTGCAGCCAGCGTTCAGGAGCGCTCTGGCGAGGCGATAAGAGAAGACCATGCGATACTCGACCTCGACATGCATACGCGCCGGGAACCGACAACGTGGAGATGCGATGCTGCTGCTGTCGGCATGTGCAGTTGTGGGCGCGTCGTCTGCCGCGCGCCCTGTCCTTGCGGGGGTGCTTGCGACGCGACACACAAGGTGCGACGGATGATTCAGAGCGGGCAACGCCGCGACGGCACCCAAGGTTAGATCGCTGGATTTCCTGGTGTAGAGGGAGCGCGCGCGTAGATGTGCGCGCGCGCTCCGAGACCGGTTGGCGGGGCGAGGTATACTATACACTAAAGCCCCTCCATACACGTTTAAAGCGGCGGTGGCGCGTAGATGTAGGGGCTTTACAAAAAAAAAAAGAAATTATGGAGTTTTACGTGCCAAAACCACTTTCTGATTATGAGGCACGCCGTAGTGGAGGACTCCGGAAATTTCTACCACCTGGAGTTCTTTAACGTGCACCTAAATCTAAGTACACGGGTGTTTTCGCATTTCGCCCCCATCGAAACGCGGCCGCCTTGGCCGGGATTCGATCCCGCGACCTCGTGCTCAGCAGCCTAACACCATAGCCACTGAGCAACCACGGCGGGTGTAGGGGCTTTACTATACACGAGCGAACAAGCTTGCATGCGCTACAGGTGCATACACAAGCACGGCTACCGAGCAGCAGTCCTGCGCAGAAACAGCGAGGCGGGCTCGCGTGACACAAGGAGTCCATTACTCATACCTTAGGGGATCGTTGCAACTCCTTCAGAGAGAAAAGAGAGAGAGAGAGAGAGAAACAAAACCAACGAAAAAAAAAGGAGTAGGGGAATCAACGTGACATCACTACTTGGCGACAATGAGTCCTCAAACCTATAGACGAGCGCACGCCAAGTTTCGCCCGAGACGCCAGCGCTCGTTTCTCCCCTGGCGGCACGGTTTCCAATCCCCCGGGGGTTTGCTTCCGCCGGTTCCCTTCGCTCGCGCTGAGCCAGAGGAGGCCAGGCTGAGCGCGCGCTGCACGAGAGAAGGCTTTCTCGCGCGCGCTGCACGCGAGAAGGTGTAGGTTTCCGTCGCCGCTTCCCTTCGCGGTCGCGCCCGCGTTCAGTTCGCGCTGCGCGCGAAACGTCTCTTGTTTGCGACGGCGCCTCTTCGGATGACCGGAAATTATTATTGTGTTGTTAACTGTCACGACAGCAATGTAAACATGAAAAGGTTGATGCCACCAGTGAAATTATACCGATTCACAAGAAAATGGTACGAAAGAAGCAGACGACAGACATGGATTACTGCGGTGCGCCGAGCGAAGTAAACATCTGGCAAACGAAGCGAGATCGTTTATTGATCACTCCTGAGTGTATGACGGTTTGTATATCTAACCCACGTGAAATTAATAATTACTCGGTACATAATCCTTTTATTCATACAAAAACTTTAAGTTCAACGAGTGCTTGTCCTGTCTTCTTTCTCGTGTTTCGTTTGTGTGTGCGCTGTCTGAGAATGGAAACCACGTCTGTTGTATGCGCTAGCAGTGGCCGAAGTTCACGCGTGCCGAGAAATTGAATATGTGCATGATGCATTGAACATGACCGGAGTTCATTCCCGCTTCACCACTGCACCGATCGATCGGGTTACTGGACGATACACACCCGCGTCTTGGTCGCGCCGGCATTGCTGAAGCAGGAATGATTAATAATACTTTCAACTTCCGTCTCTTGAGTACTGTTAAAAAATGACCAAGCTGTCTACATTGCTGCCTCTATTCCATATTGTAGGGGACGTACTAGTTAAAGTTGTGTGCGCATGTCGTACTTGTGCTATGCAGCGATATATCTTGTTTATTTCCGCACAGTGTCGATAGAAGTCCGTTGTCGCCATCAGAGACAACACGGATTTGTAGCAAACATAATGTGAGAAACTGCAAAAATGACTTTAGCTCGTAGGTGCCGTATGTATGTGCCGCATCGTATGTGCTGACGATTTTTCCGGCGGCACATACGATGTCGTTTCCAATTACCTGCTCAGCGTCCCTTACATGGTTAAGCAGACGCTGCCCTTTCGCCGCATTGCAGCCATAAAAATAATCGTCAAGCGTACCGATCTTCTTAAAGGCAAATATAGCGTGTGCAGTTTGTTTCACACTAAGGGGAAAACTCGGAATGTATTGCATCGCGATGCGGCAAGCAATGGAGTCGTGCGGCGGCAGCAGCTCGAGTAGGCGCACACGCTTGAGGGGCGGTGTCGTGATCTGCGTCGTCTGCTACGGCGGCGCGCGCTGGCCGCATTTTCGGGAAGCGTGGTACTGTCAGGGGCAGTGCACCGATTTCATCGGTACTGCGGGAACTGAGCTGATGTTCTTTACTAAACGTTGTGCGTCGCCACACTCTGATCCTTCATTGGCGCTTATGGAGTTCCACAAACTTCTTTTGACAACATGGTTCATTTGTAATTTCGAAGGGCCGGAGTACTGAGCGTGTGCATGTATATTTCTTCACTGTGTGTGCTACCGTAATGAGCAGCGACAAAACGCACCAAGATGTGCGCGCAACGTGATCAGTCTTTGTTTGACTCGAAAGGAAAACAAAGCACTCAACAATGGGAGTCGAACACGGTGAAACAAACGGACACGATTAAATGAACGTTTTAGGTTCAGACAATGAGCTGGAAGTGATTTTTCTCGATAATCATTCGCTACACCAGACAGACCCTGCCCGCCGGTGGGGAATTGGACACGTCACGCTCGGAACTTCAGTTAGTATCTCGTCATGTCCCCAGCGGCAGCGATGACAGCGCTCATCCTGGAAGGCAGTGAAGTGTAGAATGACTTGATCAGGGATGTGTTCATTCGCTGCACGTCTCAGTCACTGACGATGGTGGATCGAAGCCTATCCTCGGGCGACTGATAGAGGGGATGTTGCGCCAGCGATACTTTCAACGAGCCCCAGACATTTTAAATGATGTTGGCGCCCGGGGATTGAGGCGGCCGCTCCAAGAGAGTGACTGCGCGCTCTTCTAGCAGTTCTTGCACAGCACGAGCAGTGTGGATCGGCGTCCTATCGCGTTAGAATATATAGTCGCCTTCCAGAAACGGGCCGTCAAGAATGTATGGAATCAGTACGTCGTCTATGACTGCCATGCAGCGATGAACTTACATTGGAGGCGTATCAGTGGGGGTCGCGCAACGCTTAGCAAAGAATACCGGCTCCTTTCACGCAGTAACGATGTGATCAGCGCCCTGCACCTGACAGTAGAACGTTTCTCGACAATGCGGCCAGCGTGCGCCGCCGTAGCAGACGACGCCGTTCAAGATCCCGCCCCTCGAGCATCTGCGCGAGCTGCTGCGCTTCGAGTTTTCCCCTAAATGTGAGAGAGACTGTACACCGCCCTCCGAAGGAAATGTCCACGCGCACACACCGCGCGCGGCGCGAAACGTGCCCAAACACGCGCAGTGCAGGAGGCAATCAAGGCGGCGCGAACGAGAGATGGGAGAGGGGTACCACCGCTAATAGAATTTTGCTCCGCATGCGGCGCTCTCAACGCCGGCGCAGCAGCGCCGCTCTCGGTGCCGTTTTTGTCTATAGCGTTCGTGCACGTAAATGAGGGGTGAAAAATCTCTGCGGGTCGCAGACAAGTACGCATTATGTGAGCGAATAAGAGAGAGTCGTTAAATGGTTACTATTGGAGAGGTCTACCCGGCGCCACGCCTAGCACGCTACTCCGGAGGAGTATGGTGAAAAATGAAGTAATATACAGGACAGGTACACAACCTACACAAAGCATAACGCAATTGACACTCAACAAACTAGAGCGTAACTGCATGATGAAGACAGCAGATAACACGGGCTAAACAAACCAGTTAGGACAGCGCAGTAAAGAAAAAACAAAACAAAAAAGAAACACGCCTGACCCTGCAGCCTGTAATAGTTCCCTCCCCTTCCAAGAGTACATCCAACGTTTCGACTATCTCCGACAGGCAGAAAGAAAGAAGAAGACAAAAAAGACGTTATCCAGACAGCGGTTATCGCGTGGTATTTATGTTCCGATAACTCGCATCCAACGGTCGCTCCACGGAAAACTGAGCGCAACGATGTCACATGACCATGGCCTTGAACAGTCAGTGGCGGCGCATACTATACGTTGGCGAAGCTCACGTAAGCACAGAACTTCCAAAGCACACGCACCACCGGCCTATAATGCGAAACAAAGAGCCATAAACATGGCGGCCCCTATGACATCACCCTCAAGTCGCAAGGTTGCCACCGCTACATGATATAGACGCCGTCGGTTACTCACCGGTCCCGTACTGACGTCATCGACCAACAACAACCTGCCAAGAAAAACGATATGCCCCAAGCCTGCAAAAAAATATAAAAACAAATAAAAAAGGAACTCTAAGTTCTCCTCCACGTCAGCCAGACCTCCTTGTTAGGCGGCTGTTACGCACGGCGGAAGCGTCCGACCGTACAACGCCAGGGTCCAATCTTTGTGTGCCATCGACTGCAGCGCCGGCAATGCCTATACGCGCTCCTCAATAAGACGTTCGATTCGCAATAGAAAAGCGCACGACCAGTGAAATCCCCGTCCGCTCGCCCCTATCCGGGGCAGTAGGGGGGGGTGGGAGGAGGGAACGAGCAAATGAACCGTTTTCGATTGTACACCGAAAGGAGCGCACCAGCCTTCCCAGCGAAGTCATATAGAGATACAAACGCCGGAAACGGCGCGCCAGGAATAAAAGAGAGGCGATCGGGGCATTGGAAACGCGACTCGAGAAGAAGAAGCGTGGGCACGGACGAGACAAAAAACAAACGAAGGTTCGTTACCAACGAGGGAGGCTTTAGTTTAGACGTCGCCTCGAGAAAGTCAATGAGGATTCGCCTCAGGTCATCGCGCGACACCTCGAAACGAGCTTAGTTTCCAACCAAATATACGGGACCGACGTGCGCGGATCGACGTAAGAGAATCCGGCAGACGTGTTATGGATGCGCGGCGAGGGGCTTTTGTTTCAGTTTGCGCAACAGAGACGATGTTCGTGAAGCGGCGAACGACAACCAGCCAGGCAGGTAGGCAATCTGACTGCAAGTCGAACGGCGTATACACAGGCTCAGAAGTTGGCGGCGTCGAAACGGGAGTCAACGTCGCTCACAAAGCACGAGCCCAGAATGCCGAGTTTTGCAACGACCGGTGCTGCTCCACGAATACCTGCTTGAGGCGCACCGGTTGTAAAATTCAGCCACAGTCTTCCTTTCTTCTTTGGAATAGAAAGAAATGCCTAGACAAAAGTTTGTTGTCAACGTGTAGACACGCAACGTCACAAACTGTGTGCGCGACTGGGACGCTCTGAGAACGCACGTTCATCAAGTAATGACAGCGTGAAGAAGCACGCACCTTAGAAGGGACAAAGGATGGTAGACACAATACATGACTACATGATCCTGTCTTGAGCGTGCGCTTCTCAAACTGACCAGCCCAGCATCACGTTCTATTCCATCGAGTGATTGATTTGTATACGTATTACGCTCTAAAACGCCGCATATAGTGACCTACGAGAGGTACCGCAGAGGAAGGGCTCTAAAATGACTTTGACCACCAGGTCTCTAAGTGCACAAGTGCTTTTGCATTATGCCTAAATATGAATCCGCACGCAGCGGTTAGGAATCGCACCCGCGACCTCGTATTCGGCAGCAGGTACGCTACAGCAAGCGAGCCACAGCGGTGGGGGTATAACGAGAGCGAGAGAGTCTATCTCTCTATCTCTCTGCCCGTGCCGATCACGGCGTTTGGCTGGCGTGCATCATTTCCCCCTCCGGGATACCGAGTTCTTTGGTTCGCTCCGCTTGCTCAGGCGCACGTTTCGTTGCTGCGCCGAACGCCGCGTTGCTCGACCATATGGCTCGACGCTCACCGCGTCTGATGCGGGGCGCCTCGTAAGTGATGGCTGCCCTGTAGCCCATTGTCTTACACCCATTGGCGGGTCGACGGGAACGCTATAGCGTTCCACTCTTGAAGGCGAAGCTTAAGCGTCCTCCAATTTTTTTTTATCTTAAACACATTCAATCCAACAAAAAGAATTATATTCTACTGCTGCCAAGATAGTATACTGCATTCTTTCTTTAACCAATACAACTACTACTTCCCCCGCCGATGAGACGGCTCTCGAATGCAAGCAATTCCAGAATAGCTAGTGCGCACAATCAGTGTTGCCGCATCACAGCCATTATTTGGTGCTTTAAAAGGACAATGATATTTACACTTCCAATACAAACAAAGAAAACGCTGCAATACGATAGCGTATGGGCGCAGTCACGTGGTTTTAATTCATATTTCACAGGTTACCTTTAAACGCCGAAGACAGTAACCACGCAACACGTACGTTGTCACACACACACAAAAAAATCGGATCGGTCGTTTCTAAATTCTCTCTGCAGTGCAACAAAACCACTTGGCCTTGAATATTAAAGATACTACATAATTCATCTTATAGTTAATTAACTAAAAGGAGTCCCGCATGACGGCAAATCATATGCCGTTGGTTTCATTGAGCTGCGGCAAAAAAAGATTTTTTTTCTTATCCTCGGTTCAAATTGTGGGAAAGAGGGTACCTCGTCTAAGGAAACCACAGCGCCGGCGATAGTGTGATGTGTTCAAGCAGCAACTCATCACAAACGCTCTGTTGTACGATTATTTCTGAAATACCACGCATCCAAAAGTACAATCGTGATGATTAACTTCACAGCGTTTACGTCCGAATGTGCCACTTGAAACGCGTACTCGCCCACCGCAATTAAGATCCGTATGGGGGCACGACCCGAAAACAACGCCCCAAGATGTCACTGCCAGCGCTGACGCTTCCATTTGCTTCTGCCGTCTTTCTGCGTATGCCTGCGTGCTTCCGCTGTGACGAAAAGCTCCGACATAAGCGCCGAACAGACCTCACGCAGGATTGCGCTTTGTTTCGTCATAACCGGTCCCCATAAGCATCACGCGGGCATGCATGCTTCCTTTAATCAGACGCCGGAGAGGAGGCGACGCCTCTTTTAGTGCGCGCATCCAGCACAAGCGCGCAGAGGGATCCGACTCGCGTCGCAACGCGCAGCCGGTGGATGCGCGCACACGGTGTTAGCTTTACGCAGCAAAACGAGCCGTTTACGAGACCGCTTTCGATGAAGGCCGCGGCAGATATCTCTCCCTCTCTCTCTCTCTCTCTCCCGCGGTCTCGAAGCGACGTGCGTTATATACCGGCGGGGCGCGGCATGCCCGATGTGGGGGGTTTGTGCCTCCGCTAACACGAAAGCGAAGAGCGGCAGGAAATGTGACAAAACAATAGCGTCCTATGGCGTAAGTATTCTGCGACTCCCCCCCTCTTGCCGACTACCATCACCGCCTATGTGCTCCTCATCGTCCCACTTCGCAAGTCGCTATATCCGGCTGTATCCAACTGGAGGGGCAAAAATATAACGCTGCGAAGAAGGTCACTCCACCACGTGCCGGCTGCTCCTTAGGCCTAACTGGTTCGCGTGATGGCAACCGACAGACACGAACCTGTTCCGCCCTATATATTAGCGCTCTTTTTGGAGTCTCCTTATATTTTGGGGAACCAAGGTGTGACAAAACTCTGTGGCACCGGCTGTGGCTGGACGTCACGTTAACCGAGTCACGGCCATTCCCGTGACACTTGCGAATGTCAGAGCAACAAATAGCTGGATAGTGGTCGCAACAGACGTGTGTTCTAAAACAGACCAGAGCGCTTGTTTGCTTCCTGCAGTCTACGGGCCTGCGAGTAGACTGCTTTCTTCGTCTCAGTTAATTAGGGAACTAGAGCAGTTAGGCTATGGTGGTGACTTGCGCCGCTTCAACATTGTGCGCCGGCTGCCTTACTATCTCTTTAAATCCATTTTCCCTAGCGCAGGGTAGCAAATCGGATTGTTTTCAAGTTGACCTCCATGCTTCCTTTCTTCCCTCCCCTTTTCTCTGTATCTCCCTCTCCATCTTTCTCATTTTGAAAAAAAAAAATTCTCGCTTGTAACGAGGTAGATGTCCCAGCCCATTCACTTCGTTATAAGGAAGGTTTACGGTACTTTAGTTTGTATCATTTTTGTTTGTTTGAATTTCTTGTGAAGGCCGCAAACAGATCGTGCTCCATAAGAATATGTAGCCGTCTTCCTTTCGCCGCCTCAAACATACAGAGATAACAAATAAAATAGGCACCCTGTGCAAATAGAGACATTTCTTGCACTACGTATGTTTGAGCTCAAAGCGAAATATAGTTCCACATATTAAAGCACGTACTGAACACACAAACTTTCCGGCTTCCTCCTTCTCGGAGTGGCAAATCAGTAAAAAATAAATTACGTTATATATATGTTCCTTATTTCGCAATCAAATGTGTCCACGCTGAGATCTATGTTCAATGGAGACAAAACAAAAAACAACCAATTAAACGTTACGCGCATCGTACCCTTTATTTTTTTTTATCTTGCCAGTTGCAGTCTTTATTAGATACTATACAGAGAGACATCAACATTGAGTAGACGAGTAAACTATTCTTTCAAAACTCTATCAGTCATTCTGTGGCGCAGAAGGCTAGCTAATTAGCGCTGAAAATGAAAGCCACAAATTCCCGTTCTGAGCTTCGCGTGTCACCTTAGTATGGCCGATGACGTCAGTGAGTTGTTACAAAATCACATTGTATTCTCTGGCATTCCCACCGTTTTCCGACAGGAAAAACAAATTACACACAAACATTTACTCTTTGCGTATAATTTAGAAAGTAGTACAATCATTCTTGGTTTATAAACACTCCGCGTCGATCACACGTTGTCGAAATTCCATGCATTCCATGCGGTTGCTGCTTAGGAGAACAATGCCTATCAGCTAATTGGCTACCGTGCCTGTAAAAAAACAGGTACGGAAGCCAATTAGCTGATCATTGCAACAGATGCGCATGTACTCCAACGTTCAGTGTTACTAGGTTTCTAAAGAACGCAAAAAGAAAAAATAGAGAATTGCAGAAGCTTACTGCATTGTTAAAGCAGAAGATAAATGTGCCAACACAGCGTCACAAACAAAGCTTGAGATAAATATTGTGGATAAGCACTTCCTTTACTTGTAGGCAGTACGCATGCCTTCCAGCCATTTGGTTATTGCTGGTGTGTGTGTTTTGACATCTTATAAAGCTGGTTGTTCCTGCAATAAATTTTTCAGTTGGCCGTACAGCGCTCGTCCTCTTGTCTTTGCTTTCAACTGCTGTCCTAGTCTTCCAGCTGCTTCAAGTTACACTCAATACGAAAACGTTTATTTGTGCTGTTCAGAGATACACCGCTTTAAGAGTAACGCCAAACTAGCTAGGTTGAGTCAGGCTCCTTTAGAATCCAATGCAGTCTTTCTTTACCAACAAACAATTACCTCGACTTGCTTAGACGCTGTCAAAATTCATTAAGTCACGACAGAGCTGGTGCGGAAACATAGGGAGGAGAAGGAGGAGGAGGAGGAGGAGGAGGAGGAGGAGGAGGAGGAGGAGGAGGGGATTCAACAACTGTATTTCGCTTTTGCGTCTTTTATTAACTTACAAAGTCCCCTGCGAAGTTAGCAGCGGAAGCGCTTCGCTACTGCGGAAGCATAATTTGAAGTGCAGCCTAATTTAATGCTGCGATTCCGCGGCTTCTCAGAAGCCGTCAATAACGATGCTACTATGCTGGAATTGAGAGAATATGTTTGATACCCGAGCACAGATAGAATGACGCTTTATATGCAACGTTCTGTAGGTGCACACAGCTCCACCACGCTCCAAACTGTCCAGAAGGCGGACTCGAGTCAGGTGAAAGAGGCGCGCCGGGCTGGTGATCCCGGCTGCACAAGGGGTGGGGGGGTGGGGGGTGGGGGGGTTGTGGAGTGCCGAACAGCATTTTATGTTTCTTTTTTCCTTCTGCTTATTTTCTGCGAGAAGACCGAATAAAATAGAAATTCTGCTGCCAACCCCGCAAACTGTCTAGCCGACGGCTGACGCCTGAACATCAGCCAGCAGGCGGATGGTGCAAGGGGGCGAGAAGTGCACAGCGTAGTAGCAGAGAACGGAGTGTATACAGCACGGAAAACAGAAGTACAAAGGAGCGAAGTCTATAGTTAAAGTCACCAAACCGTTGTGGAACGGACAGCGGAGAATAGCGCGCTATACAAAAGGACGAGAACCGAACAGCACAGACGGCTGAACTAGGGACGTATATGAGCTCGTTTGCCCTAACCTAGTTCGCCCTAACCGCATGCACAAAGCTGGGTACCCTTGTCGCTACGTTGTGAGGACCGAGGAAGCGCGCGAGTCTACGTAAATTAGTAGGACACCGTTGCTCTAGACGTTTTTGAGAAGACTATAGGGTTTCAGAAACGCGCTGTTTTCTAAGCAACTTGTAACGATACACAGCACAGCCATATGTATTTTGCAACGCTCAGAAAGCGTGCACGAGGATCTTAACTGGAGATCAAGAGGGTGCCAATAGGGTTCAAAAAGAAAAGAGCCGGCGCAGCACAAGGCAACTCGTTGTCGTCTACTTGATAAAAAAATAAAATCTAAATATAGAGAAGAGGGGGGCAGGGACGTGTGCAAAAATTTTGTCCGTAAGACCTTGATCGGCAAATTCGCCTCGTGCAGCTAAATTATGATTCGAGTTCAGCGTTCTCAGTTTGTATTCTGTTTTTCCTGTTCTATTTTATTTTTCTACATTAATTTTCTCCGGCGTTTTCTTTTCTTTTTCAGTTGGTCGTTTTTTCGGCATAGACAGCTTACAGTTTTCTTCGTTCTTTTTTTCCTTTCTGAATTTCTGGTTCCCTATTTTTTTTTTTAAGCTAAAATTTGCTGCAGCACATCCTACTCTTCACTGTACAGTTGCATCCAATACACAGAATAACACAATTTAACATGGATTCCGGGGCTTTAAGTGTCTAAACCACGGTCTTATTAGGATGCATGCCGTAGTGGCGGGGTAGGAAGGGAGGGGGACTCCAGATTAATTTTGACCGCGCATCTAAATACACGAGCGTTTTTCATTTCTTTCTTTTTTTTTAGTTTGATTAATTTCGCCCACATCGAACGCGGCCGGAGCGGTGGGGATCGAGCCCACGACTTCGAGCACAGCAGAGGAACACGCCATTGCCATAGGGTTATTCCACGGCATTCGAGAAGCCGTTAATAACTATGCGACTATGCAGGAATTGAGAGAATAAATTTAACATCCGAGCACAGATAGAGTGACGCTTTATTCGCAACGTTCTGCAGGTACACACACTCCACCGCGCGACATGAACAGCGAATTTTCCCATTGGGCCCAGCGCGAAGACAACAGGGACCCGGACCAACAAGCTCTCCCGACCCACTCTGCATGCGTATACATCTCCGCTCTCCGTTTTTCGTCGTAGCAACAGGCGCAATATATGTCAATAACGATGCGACCATGCAGAAATTAAGAGAATAAAATTTGATACCCGAGCACAGATAGAATTCCGCTTTATTCGCAACGTTCTGCGGGTACATACAGCTCCACCATGCGCGCACGAACAGCGAGCTTTCGGAAACACTTCATATACAAACCGTGGTGGGCCAAAGCGCGAAGACAGCAGGGACCCGGGCCAAAAAAGCTCTCCCGACCAACTCTGCATGCGTATATATCTCGGTTCCCAGTTTTTCGTCGTAGCAACAGGCACAATATATGCAAATAAGAAAAGAGTCAAGATATACTCGGGCGACAGGCAGGTAGGTGACCTGTATACAGATTTCGCCAGGCTACTTCTGCACCTCAGCACGCGTACGATCGCAACCGCGCGTCGATCGTCGGCTTAGCTCTCAGACAAATTTCCTTTCAATAGCCTTTTTTCGGTTCAAACCAAATCGCAGGAAAAGAAAACTATTCAGCGTACTATTTTTCGTTTTTAAAGAGAAAACGCCGAACCCTAATTACCATACTCTGCTCAACAGTGACCTTGCTGTCCGACGAGCACTATACAGATCTGAGGCGTTCAGTAACGCGTTTACGGCACGCATAATGAAAACTATTAGCCTGCACAGGTGACATGAGCTCCTCAGTTAATAAACCTGGATCACGTACGCTCGTGCCACACATTGTTAAGCGCGTTCAGCGCAGGAGCGGAACGAACTGATATCGCTTCGCGCTACCCAATTGCAATGAATCACCTTGGGAGTCGCGCCAGGTTTCATGCGTCAGAGTGCATTGTACTCGCACATAGTGCTGGAAAGTAGCAGCCACGCCTATGGAGGCTTCCCTGTCCATGCCTGTCGGAAGTGAGTGAGTAAGCTTCCGCGACAACAAACACGATCGCAGCTTCTTTCGCGTGGAGCAACTTTTAAACAGTCGTGCGACAGTAGTGCGATGTTTTATGAACAGCCCAGTAAACCCACGTACGCTACCGCACTGCAACACTTCGAGGTCCTCGTTGTGCACGACTCGCGAGACGCAATTCGCAAAGCGATGGAGATCACGACACCGGTTCCTGACGGGGGACGAGCACGGCCTATCTGCTGCTCGGCAACCTCTCTTCCGTGTTCCCGCCACAGTGGCCTGGCTGGGCACAGAGCGTCTCGCGTTTGCAAACTGCGGTCGGGCCGGATCAGCACTCATTCACGGGACGAGCCTCAAGCATTACCGCACAAGCGGCGTTCGCAGCCTTCCCGTAGCGCAGCTATGGGACGGTTGCTGCAATCATCGCCTCGCGTTCGTACTTGGTCCTGCCATTACCTGGCGGTAAAAGTAACCTGTTACACCAATTCCACCAGTCGCTTCTCGCGCGTACCTGGCAAGGGAAGTAGTGAGGAGTGTGTCCCAGCTAACGTCAGCCAAGCTGTTTAACGAAAAAGAAAAACAGTTTTAAAAAATCAATATGCAAGACACAATTACTAAACCCGACGGTATTATATAGGTCGTCGGAGGTCTGACGACCAAGTACCGCTGGTTATAACTTGCATCGTGTTTTTTTAAATCATTGTTTTCGTTGCGCATCTTGGCTAAAGTTAGCACATAGTATCGTCCACTTTCCTGAGTAGCACTTTCAGTATTCAAGGCATCACACTTTCGACTTTTCCTCGGCTTTATGAAGGATAAGTGGCTTATATGACGCTTACCACATATATCTGTGAATAGATGAAAAAATAACCTGCAGGCATTCGGCTCAAAATGAAGCTGCCATGAGCAGTGGAGTAATATATAGCGGCATTATTTTCTCTCTTACAGGTACATCTTTATGTCCACTTCTGGCGAACCAAAATGAAGATCGCGGTCATTAACAAACCCTGATACGCATATCCCACAAGGGCTTCCCACAAGGGATTTGTGCCACGCATGTGACAAATCAACGCGTTTAATAAAGGGACATTGAACAGGAACACTATATCAGTCTATATTGATGAAGTATTCGCTCAACCAAAAATATTAAAAATATATATTCTGGTCAATTTAGCAGCAGAAGGTTGCATATTAGCAGAGAAAATTGAAGTACAAAGTTCGTTTTCTTTCCCCGTCCGAACACGAACGCCGCGGCCCATCCCCAATGTTGCGTCACAGATTTCAAAATATATTTTTCGCATTTTGGCCATCGTGGCACAGTAAAGGTTCTCGAAACTTGCCAGGTTCAGTCTTTGGCTCTTTCAGAACACATGGCACTCCACCTTGACCGAGAAAAGATTACCTATCGGCGCAAACGTACGCCGTCAAAATCCATGACATCACGGCGTACTGGTGCGGAAACTTCAAGGCGGCGGCGCCACCAGTCTATCGTTCTTTCTTTTTTTCGCCTCTTTCTCTCTCCCGCCAGGCCTGCTATCACGGCAAGAGTGACTTTCCTCGCCATTGTTAGAACGGTAATTTGCTAATGCAGCTCAAACATCTTTCTTTTTTCATTGGCGTGCCTGTAACTCATGTAGCTGCTAGCCTGAGGCTAAGAGAATAGAACGCAGACAGAAAAAGAGAGACTGAAGAGCATAGAGTGCGTGCAAAGCCTTTTGGACTTCCACTTGCCCCACCCCAAGCGCTTTCCACAATTATTTTTCCTCGTTTAAACCCCACGAAGTAAGAAAGAAAAAAGAAATAAGTAAAACGGCTTCCTGCACTTTACCAAGCTTTCCTTTTTCTCGTCTCGCGTCTTCCAACACAGTGCTTGTGATACTCGGGAACACTTCGGTTTCTCCAGCCGCGCTGGCAGGATGAGGAAGCTCCGGAGCGCCACGTATATACAGCCGAAGGAAGACTTTGTTAGCTCCGCAAGCAAAGCGCCCACGACAAAGACGCCCCATCGGTGTCTGCTACCTTCGCCCACTCGTCCCACTACTTGGAGAAAAGCGGCTCTTATTCACACCCTTACGTACTTTTTAAGTGAATAAGGGTGTAAATCGGTTCATAACTCACACCCTTACACCCTTTTTAAGCGAATAATGGTGTAAACCGGTCTATGACTCAAACCTTTACGCCCGCACAGCGTCTCAGAGTACGTTCACACTGAGGAATCCGGCGTCTACAGCGAATGGAATTCTCCTGCCGCCGAAAATCGCGTAGTTCACACTGCTTGCGGACCGCGCCACCGGAAAGACATACAGCGCCATCTGCCCCATAAAATGCCAACCTCCAATCAAGCGTGGGATGTCCCGGATGTTCGCGCGGCTCGAAATTGCGCAGCAGTTGTCTCCGCTCGCGTCGATTTCGTGTGTTTATGTTGCGCGTCTCCACCATTGCTTGGAAAGACAATGATGAACCCCGAGCAAGAAGAGGCAGTACTGCTCGGCCTGTTGGCAAGCGCCTTTCTGGCGATGCATGACGCGCAGAAGCATTCGCCGAGGAGACGGCGGCAGCGGCGTTGGTGGGTTCGCCCACCAATCTCGCGACCGATGTTGTGCCACAAGTCGTCCTTCTGCACGTTGTCTTTGTGCTTCAAGTGGCGCTTATCGTAGAGGACTGGGCGGCTGCGCACCAGTTCGATCAGCATTTCGGATGTGGATGTCGCGGCGAACTTTGATGACTGCGACGACTGCGACATGACGTGAGACTCGGCCGCCATCTTTGGAAGTTCTGTTTCGCGCTCCCCGATTGGTCAGCGCCGCGCGGCGGCGAGGCAATCCGGCGGCAGCTGCCGCAAAAATCGGTACGGGAGCGATCGGCGCGGAAGGGGCTTTTCCGGCGGATCTCGCCGCCGCCGAACTGGGTTCTGCCGAACTGGGCGCCGCTCCAGACGCCGAATGTCTCAGTGTGAACGGGGCATCACGCTGCGAATGCGAATAATTTGCGCTGAGGCGCGAGCCGCACTCACGTTCACGCTTCGTCTCCGAGCATACTCATTTTCCAAGCCCACTTCTTTTTTTTTTTTTTCCAAGCACAACTTTCTCGCTGTAGCTAGACGTCTCAGCCGGCGGAGATGAGCTCTGTTACACAAAGAAAACGCAACTAGGACAAGGCTAAGCAGCATAGCAGCAGACGATTGAAGTTTGAGCTTGCTTGTATTTCTGGTTATACACGAGAAAGATTCAACGTAAAGGGGCTGGAGCGCCAGCCAGACTGGGCGCCTGTAGTGCCACGAGCACTGCGATGAACCGCGGAACGCACAAATTGCGCGAAAATAATGACATATATAGCATCAGAACAGTAAAAATTGGATTAACATCTTCGGCGATCACACACACACACAAAAAAAAGGAAGCGCACTACACCAAAGGAGAAGACGACTACACGTGTAATGAGCCTAAAGAACCTTGCGCTGAAGTTGTATCTCCCGCATACTATCAACTCGAAGGCTAATGCAAGTGCGCCTCATAGCTCCAGCAATGTATAAAAAAAAAGCCACTAGAACTAAAGCCAGGCTTCCGAAAAAAAAAAGAAGAAAATCACTTTCCGGCTTTTTTCCGGCCTTTAGCTTTTCCCGACGAACAGTGGAGTTTTCCAAAACACTCTGCGAATGATAAGATGTGTTGACGGGATGCGAAGACCGGAAGAGAAACGATCACACTTTCCCTTTCCAATCTGCGGCACTCTGAATCAACAAAAAACGACATGTCTGCTCACGCGCACCTGTATAGTGGCTTCAAAACTTCCTACAAGGACCCAGGATAGCACCATAGTAGCTACGACACAACCGCGAATTGCAGCTCCTGGTTGATAGGCGGCCCGGCAAAACTGACAAGCGAGGCGGTAACCCAGAGGCGTGCGTGTGTGTAACGCGAGCAGACGACGAAATCAACGAGACGGGCAGGCGAGAAGATTGCCTCTCCGCACGCGCTTTTGCTGCGGGCGAGTCCGGGGCCCCTCGGCGCAACTGTCACTAACAACGCAAGCGCTGTGGCAGGAGCAAGTATTGCGCATCTGGGACTAGTCAGGTCCTCGTAGCCGCGACAGTGTCGCCTTCACCTCAGTCACGGTCCGCATGCCTTGTGTAATGTCGCCGTTGATGACCCGAGTCGTTGATGACACTTGCGAGTCCCGTGCTGTGCTCTGCACGTGAAGTTCTAGAGACGACGGACCGCGACACGGACAGTTGGCAAAACGTTAGCTGAACGCTTTTAATGTGAACAAATGCGTCTCAAAGCGTGGGTTTCGGTTGGTAACGAATTAATCGTAAACTCACGGTTACAAAATTACAGCGCGAGAAAAGGACGGTGGAACACCGTAAACGACTGAACCAGCGCTGGGTTCCAGCTACATTTTTTTTTTCTTCTTCCAGATCCACGTTATACCAGGTGTTTCTTTTTATGCGGAACACTTTGTCTTAAGAGAAACTGTAGGCCCCTGCCGTTCTTGCAGATAGGCTACGTGGATTGACCTGCCTTAGCGTCAAGGAAAGTTTCAACGATAATTGTGCTAATTACATAACTGCGCTAATTATTTACTTTAGGGCACATGTAAGAAAGCAAAACTGAATATTATATATATATATATTATTGCGCGGCACGATGGTTATAGAAAAAGACTGTATTGCTGTACTGCTGCCATAGACATGGATTATTCGTATGAATACCAGTGCATTTTTGCCTTGTTTTTGTTCCTTTTTTATGCTTCTTATTACGCGGGATATGCAAAAAAAAAAAAAGGCTGTCGCATCTAAACATCAGTAGTTTTTGCACATAAGCTATAGGCGGACATTAGGAACAAGAAAACTGTGACTGTAATTTGGCTAATTACCTAAAATGTGCTAATTATTTTTGTCAACTGTGTACTTTAAGGCAAATGCTATAACTGCGAAACTAGCACCACTTTCGAGATATGCGTCCCCAACATCTGCTAAAGATTGCCTCGGTGTTCGATCCAGTTAAGATTGCTGCGAACTGTTAGGGTTACGCGTTTTGGAAACTGTACACTGGGACTGCAGTGCACATCGTATCTCGAAAGTGGCGCGTCTCAGGGTTTCTGCTAAGCAAACATGACTTCACTACTCTTTGGCTTCAATTTCGCTTTATATATATATATATATATATATATATATATATATATATATATATATATATATATATATATATATATATATATATATATTGCTACACACGATCACGCACGCTCTCATGAGGCCACATATGCGCTACAGTGTACTAGATTATATATACACTGTATATGCGCTGAGTCAGACATCAATGGCTTTGAGACAAGTTCTACTGAGCTTCCATAGTTGTAGTTACGAGAGTTAGACGTGACGACAAAATGAACACGTCTGCGCAAAACACTATAACAGCTAAAGCACTACTGGAATGATTCTTGGGAAAGTAGAATGCAACCACTTATATCTGCGTACACGAACAAGACGACTTTTCCAGCCCTGATCGTCGACGTCGCAAGATGCACGCGAGCGGACCTTGAATGAACCGCCGGCTTTGTTTTCGTACTCATCTCTCTCTGGCGCTCTGCGGGTACCACGAAACCATTAAATACACTAGGCTTTGACTTTCTTCGCCGTCTCTCTCTCTTCGCGGCACGACATGCCATTCCAACCCCAACGGTCACACATTGTTACATGGCTAAAACAAAGTGGGTGGTCGCTCACAGAACCCACAAAGCAACAATTGCATACGGTTGACGATGCGCAAGGATGGAAACGCGAATTTCTATCGGAAGACTAAAGAAAATAAACAGCGCGAGGCACGGCGCCCCGACATCAGGTGCAACTGACTGGCCCAAAAACAAACAAAGGAGCTGGGCACGTCCGTCCATTTCGACGAAATTGTCCGAACTCTCACGGCGCCTCCACAACATATTCTACTAAAGAGCGCCGCGAACACTGGAGTCACGCCCCGCGCAGTGACTGACCGCACTTGGCAGACCCAAGGACGTGACGGGAGAATAAGCGAGCAGGCGGTTGCAGCCGCGATCCCACACAGAGCGCGCATTGTTGTCGCCGCGATCCTGGCCGATCGTGACAGGTGCACTGTATCAAAACGATGCGGTGATCCTACCGGCAACCGACACCGCGCTGGCCGTTGGCTTGGCCGAGCGCCAGTACAGCGCGAGGGGAAGGAGTGCGAAAGCGAAATGCCCCCGCCTACCTCACAGACGAAAACGGCTGAAGCGAAAACGTCCCGTATGAATCAGGTGGTATGCGCTTCATCCGCCGCGTTGTACACGCTTTGAGAAAGCTGCTTACGCGTTTTGCGCAAGCTGTTATCTTCTGTCATAGTATATCTTTTTCCTCGAAGACGGCTTCTTTGAGCGCGCGAGGAATGCTAATAAGTACAGAAAGGCAACGTATCGCTGGCGATGCCTTGGGAGTCGTAAAATGCTTACCTGTACAGGAAGCGAGAGAAAGGGAACACCAGAGAAGCTCAACAATTTGTTCACGCGAGTTTTCGGAATCTGCTGATGTCACATTCCTTTTGAAAATGCACCGCAAGAAAAAAAAATCGCCTTGATGTAATTGATAAGTGAAGAACAAGCGTGTGCCTTGTAATGGTGCGAACTGAAATTGATGAGGATCCGGATCAACTCTCCCGTGGGTCCCGAGTCAGCTGGATTTTCAGAAGACATCTGAAGGAAATCGTGTCAATGATCACGTAAACACAGAAAAGTCCCCATCTGTTGAGTTCTGTGCACAAGAACTACACTGACCTATACATGTACGAGTACGTCGCGCGACCCCCCCCCCCCCCCCCCCCCCAGCCACGTTCACGACTGAAGATATCAAAATATGTGCTAAAGCAGCATTGTCGTTCCGGAAGAATGTAGACAAAATAGTGCGAATGGGGCATGCTGCAGCGCATTTGAATGTCGGGTGCCACTTCATGCGCTGGTGCAGTCGGTTGAACTTGAGCTCATCGAAATTTCGTCACTCCAAGCAATTCAGAATTCGTGTTTCCACGTTTCTCACCGATAGTCGTTTCGACACGTTTAAGAGAATTTACTTCGCACTGTAAATTAAACTTACGCGCACCGGCACGAGATCACCTTAGTGAAAACAGTCAAGCGAAACACGTGATCGCAAACTGGACTTGCACTCGGCCGGGCATCCCACCAATCTTGTGAAATTTCAAACATCAGCACAAAGCCGCCACTGCGGTTCCTTGCTTCCACAGAGTCCACACACGACTTTAGAAACACCTGCCCGACAGGAGCTTCGCCTTCCCATAGACAACATTCCAATGCGCGCCCAAACAAGGATCTCCCTCGACAACAAATCGGTGATGACAACCTGCCGCCGGCTCTTACCTGGTGTGTGGGCCGGTGACCAATGCGAGGTGACGGGATGACGGTGTCTTCGCCTGGTTAATAATCCTCGTCTGAGCAGTACATCCTCTGAAGGTAACTCCAACCACAATGCTTGATATACGTCGGTGGTCACATCGCAGGGATTCGCACAAGCACACGAGAAAACAACACGCTGAGCACAACCTGCGAGCCAACGTCGGTGACTTCACGCACGCCTGCTCGACCAGCCAACCTTCTTTCGCTGCTGCGCGCCACTCTCTCCAAACTCGTTTTGCAAAACAGCCGCGTGGGGCGCGGCCACGCTCGAATGAAAACGAAACTGCGTTCTGGCGCGTTTCGGTTTCGAAATACTAGCGGCGATTTTGAATTGCGGTAATCATTTTGTCAACACCGAGGCACAACAGCTTAGTTTAAGTAAAAAGTCACAGTTATTTGAAAGGAACGTTGCCCTCAGAGAAGTATGTATTGCTAATTTCATACAGATGAGAACAAAATGTACACCGCTGCTATGCTGCAGTTTCTGCCAAACGACCGGACTTTCTTTAAAATCCGAGTTCCTACAATTCACTGTTATTACGATATAAGGGAGCAAATTTCACTGCTGTCAGTGCACACAGGTATATCTGCCGCTTTCTTTTGCGCACTATGGCAGAGACAATATTCCAAATCATTAGGCTTGCTTCGTACCGATGACGGATTTCGCACACAGTCGCGGTTATTGCATTTTCAAATTTTCTTAGCAGCAGGCCTGACGAGTTCAAGCACATGGCGTGCATTGAACCCATGCTCTTGAAACGCCTTGCCGCCTCCCGCAGTTGAGCATGATTGTAAGTTATCATAAGCTCCAGGAATGTTCTTTACGTTACAGCAAAGTTACACAGGTGGCAACGCAGTGGGCACCCAGCACCGCGCATCCAGGTCACTTCGAAGGGGAAGGAGGCGGCTGCCACTCATTGTGCTCCCCCTCCTCGTCATGGGATTGGTTCGTAAGTGTTAGAGAAATACACCGATAACTCGCCGCCTGCGCTCAGGACAATCAAGACGCTTCCTCCGCTCTTATTGCCACCTATGACACACACTGGAGCCACCGATGTGCGCCCACCGCACAAAGCTTGTCAGGGCACTAAGGGGATGACATCGGAAGGGGGGGGGGGGTGTTTACACATCCCGAAACTAGCGTGCCATGATGTGGACCTGCTGTGTGAAAATGAAGACACTGTAAATTAGAAAAATGGCAGCCAAGTTCCAGGAAGATGGGCTGTGTACTCGATCAAGAAATTGCTCCTGGAAAGCAAGCATTTGGTTGCTAGTCAGCGATCCGTCCTGTGGTTCTTTCGCTGTGTCCTGTTCTGTGACATGCTGTTTTAAGCTGCTGTTTTGTACTAACCAGCCTAAATGAGCATGCTGTTAACAAATTAAATTAACTGCCTTTGCTGCAAACTCCACAGAAAGGGAAAATCTCCAGTGTCATTCTTTATTATCGAGTTGAGCTCATGGTCAAAGCTGAACCCTATGCTTGCTGGGCGTGAGAAGTCAGAGTTATGAATGTCTTACCCCAAACAGTGGATGACATTTGACGTTAACCACAAAGCGATTCTGAAGAATTAATGTGGCCTTGTAATAAGTAAAGGAGGCTGGTAGGAAACACTGGATAGACATACTAAACCACCTTCTGGACAAAGTACATTTCTAAAATTACCCTTTCTTTTTCACGGCCACAAATGTATTGGTTCAAATAACATGAGTAGCTCTCTGGAATCCGTGTAATTAATTTCATATTGCAACATTATTGATAAAGAACATTTCACAAGAGTAAAGCTGGCCATTCCTGAAGACAGGACAGACCTCACATTTTTTTGCTGCAAACAGAGGATATCATCACCATCATCATAAGCCTGTCTTATGTCCACTGCAGGACGAAGGCCTCTCCCTGCGATCTCCAATTACCCCTGTCCTGCGTCAACCGATTCCAACTAGCGCCAGCGAATTTCCTAATTTCATCGCTCCACCTAGTCTTTTGTCATCCTCGATTGTGTTTTCCTTCTCTTGGTACGAACCGTTATATAACTGTCGCATTACATGACCTGCCCAGCTCGATTTTATTCCTCTTATATAGTCTACACCCGTTTGCTCTCCGATCCAAACCGCTCTCTTTCTGTCTCTTAACATCATGCCTAGAAGACAAATTTATTTAGCTGTTAGGTGGAAGTGGTAGAACATCACATTTTTCGAGTACGAGTCGAATACGAATTGTAAGTATAGACCATCAAATCAAATATTGAATAGTAAAACGCAGACACACATAAGTATTTCCAGTTGAGATAATTATTTCTGCATAGTGCTTTAGGTACCATACCTTATGATAAGCCTAAAATAGACAGTTATCAGAGGAAAAAATAAGCTTTAACATTTCTTCCCTAAAATCACTAATTATCAGTAAAAACAGCACAAATAGCCTCTCAACCTCATCAGAGCGTGGTTGCAAACAAGCTTTCCAAGAATGACTGGCTATGGTATAGAATGGAGATTTACAAAAACACTAAATAAATTATTGCCAAAACACGATCAGAAGTTCTATAAAAAGAAAGACACAAAATTCTGAAGGACATGTGTTCTCTTAACACATGTAAAAGGGCCCATTGCAATTAAAACATGATTGGTCATAGAGTGAAAGTAAAAAATTTTTACATAGCTGCCAAAACAATAAATAACAATACAAGTAACTCTCATAGGTTGTAATGTAGGTCTTTCATAGAAGAAGAAACAGTGCAGAAGAGACGAGGACGAAAAGAAGACAGGTACAACAGACGGGCACTTGTGCGTCGTACCTGTCTTCCTTTCGTCTTCGTCTCTTTTGCGCTGCTTTTTTTTCAAGTATGTCTGCCCAAATCCAGCTCCTACCTTTCATTGCAAAACGGAAAACAAAACCTGCATTATCCATTTTGCATCTGCAATCCTACAAAATATTTTTTCATTTCACTTCTGATAATTTGCAATGCTTTGTCTAGCAGACAGAACAGTAACAAAACTTAAACAGTCAGTTGTTGCGAAATATATGGTAATTTTCATATATTCAATACTACTGAATAGTTCATATTCAAATGTAAATATGAATAGTTCATGTGTAATATCATATTCCTAACAAAACTTCAAATTTTCTCCCACCCTTACTGCTAGGTAAACATCTGAAAGGGGAAATGATGGCAGAGACGAAGGAGGCTAAATATTCTGGCATTTAGTTTGACAGCAATCCAGGCATTTCACATGTGGATTAAATGTGCGAGGTCATAAGGTCAAGGATGCCAAAAGTTGTACACAAGAACTCATTCTAGGGCTTTTTTATCATAGATGATAAAACTGTTGGCAAGACCAGAGAATGTGTTCCAAAACAACAAACAATTGACTGGACATCAAATCTTGTTGCAGCCGAAGCTACAATGCAGCAGTTATGGCTGGGATCCATGATGGCATATATGCCAGAATCAAGCAAATTAATTCAAAAGCCTTGTTAGTACCCTGCGTCAGTCATTCACTGAATCCTGGCAGTGTTTTCATTTGAAAACGTCAATTTGGCATGATGTTTTCCGAAACTTGAGCTTTTCCATGCCAATAAATACGCACAAAATACACAGGGAGGCATCTGTACAGTGCGAATATGGCATTTGAAGACTCTAGAAGCAGCTATAGTCCAACAGAAAACTATAATTTGTTATGTTTGTGTGTAAATGGCTGCTAAACACTGTCATGCAAGAACAATGATCTTTACTTTGCTCAGACTGTTCTTGTGTTCAGATATATGCATTATCATCAGCAGCAGCTTATTTCATGTGCACATCCCTGTCCTGTCTCTCTCCAATTTATGCATAGAGGTATTATAGTACAATTGGTCACTGGTATAAATAATCACATTTGGATAAACACTTAGCACTCAATAGCAAGCTCAGTTTAGTGCATAAAGCCATATGAAAATTTCAAGCCATTAATGCATCAGATGAAATATTCATGTACACATCTCGAGCCAGAGCTATCATGATGAATGACAACATGACAGACAAATTTTCCAGTATATCGACACAGAGAGAATGACCAGCATTTTTCGTGCTTTCTAAATACAAAACAAAGCAAGGCAACACCAACTCTTTGTGAAATTTTTATTCAATTTCCCTGTGCAATAAATAGAACAATGAAATATGCATCCAACAGTCTCCAGAAGTATCACACGCAGCCAACAATACGCCGAAAGACAGAACCTCGCAACATAATTTCACTAGACGTCTCTTGGAGCAACTGCCGTGTGATGAATATGGTATGTTACCCGACACAACACAAAAGTACAAGGCTAGCATTAAGTATGAACTAGAGAGCACAGAGTGCAAAGGTGGAGGACAATACTGTCAGCAAGTTTAATTACTGTGTGAAATACATATCCAAGGCACTCACATTACAAAAAGATATTGCTACTCCACAATACTAAAAGACGTTAAAAGAAAACTGCTGGATCTTTTGGCATGCATACTCAAGAACTGAAGCAGCTTTCCAAGGTTGACAGATTACAATGAAATTTGAATCATATCTGATCTTACTGACATCACAGATTTATGAGTCAGACAGGAAGACTGGGAGTTGCACAGGTGTTATGCAAATTCAATTCAAGGATTAATATCTGCACCCTTGATCGTTATCTTCAGACAGATTATTTATGCTCACCACCAAGAACTTACTTATGTCAAATTGTACGGAGCAGATGACCTAGGCATGAGTGACTTGGCACAAGCAGTAGCAGTGGGAAGTGCTTGCAGTTTCATAATGACAATTAGCCTAGCTTGTCAGTCAATTTTTCTCAAATTTTTGAGTCCAGCTACTGCCTACTTATGCTGGCATTACTCTATGATGTTATACGTGTTCTGAGCACAGCTGCGCCTTGTCCACTGCTTTCTCTTTCGTGTCACTTGGGAACATGAGAAGGCTTACACATGCATACCTCGATATCACCAGACGTGTTACACATACAAACACTCCCAGTTGCATCATGCACTATAGTTCAAATTTGGTTAAAATCAGCATTCAGCTTGTATGTAAACTGAACTAACTTACAAATGTTTTGCGATGCAAAACAACTATTAATCTGATATGAAATAAAAAGGAAGGTAAAGCTACCGTCTACATGTAAATAGCGGTTAAAGGAGCCAAGATTGATTCTGAAGGTTTGTTTTATGAGTTGATTTTGCCATTGAGCAAAATTTGGTTACAGCATTGACTTTGAATTAAATACTGGTTTCGAGTGGTATACAAATCCTCATTACTTAGCTTCTACTGCAGGATCATGTTGAAATGTTTCTAGTACTTTGAAATTCTAGCACAGTCATTGCCAACACAGCGAGCAACAGCAGCATTGCCAACATGTGCAGCCCTCACATGCAAGACAGAATGATTATTAATTTTGGATTTCTTGTTCCAAAGCATCAACTGGGAACGAGGTACGTGGTAATGAGAGATGTAAATTAATTTTGTTTTCATGGGGTTTTTCAATGTGTACATAAATCAAGAACAAAGACGTCTTTGCAATCAAGCCCTATTGATGCATGTCCCTAACCAGGAAAGTGCATGGAACCCACGTCCCGTAAACTTTTTTGGCACTGGCTGTGCAGCAGGTCTCATTAGCCCATGTGTCTAGAAAAACAATTTTCTTCCTATGCGGGCAATTAGGTGCACACATCACTTACGTTCCCTAAGCATAAGAAGCCAACAAACACTGACACCAAGGACAACATAGGGGAAATTATTTGTGCTTAATAAATGAAATAAAGAAACAATAAATTAATGGAAATGAAATCGGATGAAAAAATAACTTGCCGCAGGTGGGGAACGATCCCCAAACCTTTGCATTACGCGTGCGATGCTCTACCAATATAGCTACTGCGGCACCGTTTCCGCATCCACTTTCTTGGATATTTGTGTTTTCTAGTAGAACCGTGGGAGCGTTAGACAGCGCCACCACTCACAAACCTTTCTGCCGCAGGCTTCATGAGAACGTGATCGTTTTTGGTGAAGGCAATCGGTCAATAAACCCACACATGCTACCTGAAGGCGTCAATGTTGCAGGATTCAAGACCCTCGTTATGTACCAAACGAGAAGAAAGGGGGTTAACCGAGGGGTCCAATTTTATTAGTCATAGCATAAGAAGCCAACAAACACTGACACCAAGGACAACATAGGGGAAATTATTTGTGCTTAATAAATGAAGTGAGGAAACGATAAATTAATGGAAATGAAAGTGGATGAAAAACAACTTGCCGCAGGTGAGGAATGACACCACAGTTGCCTTCACCCAAAAAGATTACATTCTCGCGACACCTGCAGCAGAAAGGATGTTCCACATCCGCCACCAAGGTTTATGAGTGGTGGCGGTTGCTAACGTTCCCAGGGTTCTACTAGGAAAGCAAATGCGCCTCGGTAGCTCAATCGGTAGAGCATCGCATATGTAATGCAAAGGTTGCAGCATCGTTCCCCATCTCCAGCAAGTTGTTTTTTCATCCACTTTTGTTTCCATTAATTTATTGTTTCTTTATTTCATCTATTAAGCACAAGTAACTTCCCATATGTTGTCCTTGGTGTCAGTGTTTGTTGGCTTCTTATGCTATGACTAATAAAATCGGGCCTCTTGGTTAACCCCCTTACATTTCCTAAGTAAGTAATGTTACAGATTTATTGCCGACATGTGATGCTAGGACAGCACAGACAATACTTTTCATTTCAATACTTTATATTTCATTCCTCAGTGAAATATCTCAAGGGAGCTGTTACTGCACTGTCTAGTGACTTCAGTCAAATTCTTTCACTCAGCATTCTGTGCTCACGATTGCATCTCGCAGCCACAGCGTCACAGACTAAGCACTTTAGCTACACATTCCAACGAGTTCCTTGATTATCTGCCCAAGACCTCCTCACACTGCACACACAGACACACATTCATTGTCATTCTTTTGCTCCTTTCTCCTGCACTGCTGCTTACCGGAACCTATCTGTGAAAATCAATTTTTCCCCTCTTTCATTGCACTCTCGCCCCCTTGTGTAGCCTGTTTCCTCCTGCTCACCTGAAGGGTAGTAAACAGAAAGTTATTCTGGTTAACCTCTCTGGCTCCCTCTCCTCCTCTCCCTCTCTCACCCATCCTTAGCATCTTTGTAAAGAGGGGCAGAAGAAAACAATGTATCCCTTGATACATGAGAAAATGACGCAATTGTCAAAGGCACCACTTCAGTTTCCCACACCAGCTCAGTGGGTCTACATAGGTTTTTGCAATGTCTGGTCGAGGCTATACTTTGTAATGCACTGCATTACAAAGGACCGCACTGCGTTATGAAATAAGATCGAACAAGAGACACCTAAGTAAGCAATAACGCTACGACATCTGTGGCACTGCAACATTATCAGTGGTATGGTCGCATGATTCAGGACTGGATGCTTGTTCGCCACTATCTCCATTATTAAGTAACTTGCCTATGCAGAACAAATGCAAAATCAGGGTTACAAAACTTAATCACCGGTGCCTTGCAATGGCTGATACATGTTTGCCGTCTCCACTCAGCTGATAGAAAATTGCACAGTAAAGGCCATTCTGTTGCTACATTAAAAAGGTACAGAGAACAGGCACGCACTTCATTTCCAACACAAAAGCACAGGTTGCTTTGGCCACAAATGAACAATGTAGAAAGACTGTGTCGATCTTTACAGTTCACATAGATGTCCACATCACCCCATGATTAAGGGAAGGCCGCAAAAGACCAATATGTCCCAAGATAAAGATGTTTCAGAGCCTGGGAGAGTAGTCTGCTTCACCAGTCATTAGCGTCATCATAGTTTGCCTTCAGGGTGCTTAAGAGAACATCCCTTGTCTTTGGCCTGGGATCCTCTTCCAAGTCCGTTTCAACTGCGCCAACTTCTGCAAGCATCCACTCCAGCTCTGGAAAATGTGGACAGGAGATACAAAGCAACTCATTTGCTAGAGAACATATTAAAGTTGGGCTAAATGGTGTAGGAACACATTTTTAAAAACTTTGTGCATGTCCAACTCATGTTGGAAGCGACTTGCGCAAAGCATTTGGCCTCGCATTTCCAGACGAGGACGCACTCTTCCCGAGCTCATTTCTTCGTGGCATACCTACACCCCAACTGCCACTTTTTTTGCATCTCCTTCTCCACAACCCCAAGCTCTCACCACACGGCCATTGGGGAAAACTGACGCATATGCAGCTTCTCTCATTTCTATCAGCAAACTGTTACTATGTGACATGATGCACTCACCAATTGTCTCAAAGTGCCAAAGGAAAGGATAGTGGTAACGTTGACAATCGTTCACTCACTACATGGATGCATCTGTGGCCTAATGGGCAGAGGACGCGGCTATTGCACTCAGAAATTCTGGTTCAGATATCAGTGCCAGACACATTTTCTATTTTTGAGAAGGCCTCAAATGAGGTGAGACGAGAACCTGCCTCGAGCAAAGTGCCTGGCAAGAGGCAAAGAATGGTTCGAGTCAATACAGCAGAAAGGCAGCATTTAATAAACGAGAAGAACGGAGGAGGGCAGCTTGCCACAATGAAGAGGGAGGCTACAGCAAATTAAAAGTGAATACCATTGACCAATTCTTGCTTGCCTTACTCCCCTTCGGCTTTTTCAATGTACCGAAGTACCCAAAGCATCCAAAAAGCCAAAGCAGTATATTGCAGATACTTTTTAAAGTGCTGTGTTAGCCTTGCTACCATTGTGTGCACGTTGTGCTCTGTACTCATGCACCAGGGATGGTGACACTACATCAAACACGAAGATCTGCCAACCTGAAAGCTTTATAAATACTAACTTCGAAGCAAAAAATACTAAAAATTTGGGAAAGATACTAAACATTACATAAGATTTAGAAAATAATCTGCAGGCTTTGTTCTGTAGAGATGCTGTGAATGGGCAGCACTCTTACACCCTCAGCTAAAGTGATCTGTGCCACAGACAAAAGACACTATTCATGAAATATTCATGTACTGATAGCCAAACAACCAGCTGCCATTATAAAATGGTTTCACGGAGTGTGTGGTGGTGGTGCAGGTATGTCCCAACAATCGAGTAGATAAAAAATATCAGTCTCTGAAAATTTACCAGTGACTGCAGTTGTATCTTTTAAAGATAACTTTTGCCCTAAGCACGACACAAACAAACAATAGTAACATTATTGGTGTCTATATGACAATCGCAAGCAAGCTGCAAAAATTGGGCCTCAATAAATTCATAACAGTGGAAAGGTGTACACATGCGTTAAGAAGCTAGTAATTGCAGTCGTAAATAGAAGTTAGCCTAGGTTCCAGACAAACTCCGATCTCGAACTGCAGGTGCTAATCAACGTCGACACCAGCTCCCCAGCTCACACGACCCCAATGCTGCTGCAGTAGTGCACAAGTGCAGAACATGATGCACATAAGGCAATATCAAAACAAGTGAACTGATTCAGTGGGATCTTTGTGACACTGCCTTCCAAGCTTCAGGTAGCTAGTTAAGGATGAGGCAGGCAGAAAAAATGACATTTAAGAATGTATTTCAAGCATTTACCTTTAAAGGCCAGCTGCAACGGTACGTCATTTTGGCTAAATTAGCTATGGATGAGTAGTATATACTACTGAAGCAAACTTGGCAAAGCTGCAAGGCTGGTAACTGTCTAATTTTCTTATTATAAGCCTTTAAATAGCAATTAAGCACATGATGCATGCACCTGGTGGTTAGCTCATATGATGCAAGCCCAAGCATGTTGCCACTGAGGTTTCTCAGCGTGCTGCAGGGAGCTGCATCAACTTTGGAAGTCATGCTCAGGGGCCACATGTTCTAGGTCATGCGTTGCTCTCGGTGAATGGTAATGGCAGTGTTTTTTTTTTCATTTCGGTATTATAAACAGCTATTTTTACAAGCTTTTTGCGATGCATCGACTCCTACTTCAACATCAAAATTTTGCGTGTATATATATTTACACTATGTGAAATTAGGCTTCTTACACAGTCCAAAACTTCGTTGCAGTTGGCCATTAACCTGCGCTGTAAGGTCTCCCCTTTAATCATGGCTACCCTCATGCTTCGTTTTTCTCCTTTCCTGAACACTGAAAGCTCAGATTCCTTCTGTCCTTGTCTCTCAGCCAAATTCCTGCAGAACTTTAAAGGCTGTGTACACAAGGCTTTCTATTTGACCTCCTCTTGCCTGGAGTCTTGATCATAAGAGAGAGTGTACAGTAGCAATATGTTAGCATAAGCAGCAGTGTGAGAAACGGAAGAAAATTCTGCCCTTTACTATCTCCACTTGCCCAAAAGACCCTGTGCTGTGATCTTGGTGTCTCCCTGTCTCTAGCATACCAATAAATCTATTTCTCAGAGAAATCCACTCAATCTAAAATAAGATGGGCTAAGCATTAGCACAAATTTGCTTTCTTTTTTAATATTTATTTGGAAGCCTGCCTTTACGCACGTTCATTAATACAAATAAATACATTAAAAGAGCCAGCAATGCAGCCTGTGTTGGACTCCTGAAGTAGCTGTATGACCAGGGCATTGGCAAGAATGCACAGTCTGACACCAGCATCCATGACGAGCTATCACCAAGAACAGCTAGCAGCACAGCCCTACAAGACTGTCGGAACGTGCTGCCAGACACCGGCATCGTTAGAGCTGGTGCAGTATGCAGGAACATGCATCATATATAACGGAGAGCGCATATAGAAGTAATGTGCTCGGATATAGTGAAGCATGTGCAAAGGCACGGGTATAGCAAAGGAATTGCACCAGATATAGCAAAGTGTTCAAGTTTTGGGCAGATTTTGGGCAGTGGCAAATCAGATCCCAAGCACTTCTGCAGGGCATGGGAACTTCCTTACACGGTTGACTTCACTTAACTATACCCTGACAGGACCAGTGAAAGAGAATGAATCAGCCAGTGGGTTGAATTAATCAAGATGTATAAAAACAGCGAAACACACCGCTGATTGATTTGGCACTATTTTCCCGACTCTAACATGCCCCTGAATATAGCGTGCACCCACTTTCTGAGTCAAAAGTTGAAAAATAACGAAGAAATGACATTAAAGCTCCTAAACAAAGTAGAAATTTAATGTGCATTCGATTTTTCAGCAAGAGCAATGGGCAACAGTCAAATACATGCAATGGCAGCCAGTTTTCTAAAGTCAGCTTTGCCACAATACATGTATGTTACGCAGTAACTCACACGAACACAGCAAAGGTGGTTTAGTTATATGGTCCGATTTCATCGGGCAGGCAATTTTGACCCAATTTTTCAGAAGAAAAAAAGAAGAACTGTTTGAGCTGGAATTGGATAAATGCTATAATCAGACATTATGAGCTATAATTATTGCTTGAAAATCTTCCTAAGGCAGGCCAAAAATAGGAGTTTTCGACAGGAGAGGATGTGTGTTCAATGTATTCACTGTCCCCTGAGCTCTGTCGAGACAGATGCTGCTACTAAAGCAGTCACTGCTGTGGTAACCATAGAGGTCAGGCGCGTGCGTGCCGACTGGTCAAATTCGAATCGTCCGGCGAAGGCCAATTTTAGGATAAAAATAATGATAGTTTGGGCACGCAGAAATGCCTGGGCGGCTTTTCTATCTTGTGGCCCGGTCAGGACCTTCTGCCAGGATTGAATTAACTTAAAAAATGAATCAACCAGAGTCAAACTGATAGAAGTCTACTGTACAACTTCACGGTCTTCGGTGTCCGAGTTGCTATGATTCGCATACGCCTGTGAACACATTTCTTTACTGCATCTTTTGCGCCAGATTTCAAAAAGAAAGAAAGATATAGAAGACAATGAATAAAGAATATAGTCACTAGCGGCATTTTGTAAACAGTGATGTAAGAGCAGCACCACCACTTTATAGTTGTTACCTGAGGATTATATATGAGGTGCACAGATAGGACTGCATACAACAAACTCTTTGACTGCCAAGTTTTTTTTTACAATTGCTACAAAGACCCTGCCAGGTATTTTCACATGTTGGTTCTGTGAACATTTCATGCTACATAGAAGCCTGTTCTTTCAATTCATAATTTATCAAGTATTCATAAATCTCTTCGCCTGTAAAAGTGTGGACAGACCTTCCACACTGGTTCCCCATGGCTGCCCTGCTGTGACAGAGCAACAGAGCACTGAGGTATTTGCTCAACCTGCCGTCAGAAGTTTAACTTACAAGTTTGTTGTGTGTTTATATGATTTCTTCATAGATGGCACAACAGGCACTCAATGTAATTTTTTGCACAAGTAGCCTCTGGGGAGGCAGTGAGTATGCTGAAAACATAAACTGAGTACTCTTGGAATTGGCAGCAGCTGCGCAAAGGCGGGTGCCTGAGTATCTCGGAAGAGGAAGTCAGTGCAATATTACACAAACATTGCTCTGAAGGCACTGCATGGTGTGGTGTCTGAGTAAAAGCAATTACTCCTACTAGTATTACTTGACGTACCGTCTACTTTCAACTTCATGCCTCCAAACACGTTGGGTCCGACGAACTGCTTCTTCAGTTGGCCATCGCGATACACGAATATGGTCGGCAGGTTGTGGTCTGGGTAGTTTGGGATGCAGTTGGACGACACACTCCTTAGGAACTTGGTCATCCTGAACTTTGGCGCTAGTTGGTTGAGGTGCTGATTGATCAGTGTGCAGTATGGAATGCTGCACGAAAGGAAGGGTTCCAGTGAGAACAGATGCAAGAAAAGACAAGGCAAGTGTTCATCACAGAAGCAACACATCAGCTATAAAAGCAATTATAACTTTAACAAACATATCTTTACTTTTTGGTGGCCTTGGTACTGCTCTGTTATACAGACATAATTTCCCCTCAGACTAACTTCTGGCTATTTAGCTGAGATATGTATCATCAACAGCTGGTTTTCCGAGTTAGTACAGCATCTGAGAAAAATCTTGAAGGAATTGAATGAGTGGTGACAGGTGTTGCTTGGCATTGTAGCAGGGCTCAAAAGTCTTATAAAAATTATTCTTTTCAACCCCTGAACCGTTATGACAATAAGAGTTCTTTTTACACTCCCTAGGAAACAGGCACGCAGCCTGGTGATAGCTTCAGTGCTTTCTGAACTTTTGTTAAAGGATGTGTATGTTTCACCGTATGAAATATGAAGTAATTGAATCTTTCATTCTCTCTGTTTTCCTGCAGGAGTATGCTTTTCAGTTGTGTTGAGAAATGTCCAGAGAGATGCAATCACTATAACAAGCTACATATAATCTGCCTTGTGGGATAGATAAGCAAAAAAATTTAATTTAGGCCCACTGAGGCTCGAACTAAACCTTCCAAGTCTGCACTCCATGAGCCTGTGAACAAAGCGAGCTACCGATTCTCTGGTACCAGGAAAACAATTGGATGATGCTAGTCATTTGGGTCTAAAAGGAAGCCTTTGCTGGTCGACAAAAATTTCAGCAACTGTTGTATAAACACTATATAAAGTGCTTTTGCTTTTCTTTATGAACTTACAGTATGTGAAAGCATCTGAAGTTATATTTAGGACCATGATCCTTAGATAAAGTAAGATTCTTTTTTTCTATCTTGTGCTCTAAAATTCAATAAGCTCAGCCACTAGGCAACTAAGCTTTGTGGGAAAGCCAACCTCCAAAATGCAGTATACGCGAGTCTACAAATAGTGAGGATGCAGCTCAGTGCAATGATGAATAATAGAAGCAATGACAGAAAGGTAAGATGAGAACTACAGAAATTACAATAGGTGAGGTCCTCTTGGGACTTTTGGTTTACTGGCCTGATCCACTACAGCAATGCGCTTCTGCGCAGGCTAATTATGTGATAGCAGCAGCCCCAGTGCATGCATGTTCTGGACCTCAGTGCAGTGCATTATGCATAATCCAGCCAGATGTTTTTGCGTAGCATGATGGACTATCCTTTACCACGATGTGTACCAGTTGAGATTTCAACGCATGCACAGATGGTCTTATACTGGCACGCTGATAGGAAACAGTCTCACCATGGCACTACACTGGAAAGCTTTATTCGATGTCCAGAAGTACAGCTAGGTTACATCTCTTGACTTCAAAATTTCATCATGCTATTTCATATTTTATTTTGTTTTCAAAGACGACAAACATGCCCTTGGGTTTATATGCGTTGCTGTTTTTATTTGTAAAGATAAGGAATTTACAGATGCTGCAAAAATGCAGTCTTTGAAAGGTGCACTCCCGTGACAACCATCAGAAGCATTGCGCGCTGCATTTATAGAAATCTACTAGGGCTTGTTTAAGTGACCTGTGATGAGGTAGCAAGAATAGATTTGAAATGTTGGGTTTTATTAATAAGACTAGTTGGCCATGTTTATGTCATTATTCTACGTTCACCAAACGTGTGAGACATATAATATGAAGCGATGAAAAAAAAAAGTATGTGGATCCCGTAGGCTCTGGGAATAAGTTTAATGAAAGCTTTTGTTGGTGTCTGCAAAGAACACTTTTCTTGTTTAGTGGCCATCTGCAAGCATAGAACACATAACCAAGTTGGGCACGTTTTCAACGGCAAATGCCTTGCTCAAGATAAGCTTCTTGTACTCAAATATGCGGATCTGACGTATAATGACGAAGAAATGATGAATGAATGCTTTATGTTTAATGGCGCAAGGGCCAGGTATGGCCAAAGAGCACCAATGTAGTGTTAATGAGTTTGTAGTGGTCTAATGGGATCTGTGAAGCAAATGTGACAAGACTGTAAAGGGGCCTAAGAGACGTTGCTGCAAATGGCATAAAATCTATGCATAATAAAATTATGGCAATGATTAATGACGTGTACTATGAACACTAAAATGCATTGGGAAAAATGATGCCATATACAAAATATGTGAGATGCTAAAATTGTCTAGGAGCACTACTGCCTCGCCAGAGCCCTTGAAACACAAGGGCCGAGAGGCATGTGCTATACGAAACAACTATCACAGCGGTATCCTCTGGAGAGAGGAGGTGCTACGAATGTATAGGACTAATTAGATGTAACACAACATCTTTCAGGAAACCTAGGACTGCGTTAGTGTCAAAAAGCGGTTCTGGGCCGAGTAACACTACAGGATGAAGGGGAATGTGCTGTTGGTATGCTACAAGAAAATGTTTCTTTCGGTCAGATTCGGCTTTCTGACACTCCAGGAGAACGTGGAGGACGGTCAGCCCCTCCCCGCATCTCCCACAGGTTGGAGGCTCATTTCCAGAGAGTAAAAAATTATGGGTGCCAAATGTGTGCCCTATTCTTAGATGACAGAATAGGACATCTGTTCGGCGTGATTTTGTTGCACAAGGCCAGAACCCTAATTGTGGCTTTATTACGTGCAGCTTATTATTTGTTTCCATGTCCCACAAGCGTTGCCAGTAATTTGGCAGTATCCTGTGCAAGAAGGGCTTCAAATCTGTGACAGGGACTGCAGCGGTAGGATTAACAGAATACGATGCAATTGATGTAACCATCTGGTCAGCCAGAACATTACCTTCGATGCTTCTATGACCCGGCACCCAGCATATGATGACATGTTGGTTACATACATACACTTTACATAGGACGGAATATAGTTAATTGATTACAGGATTTTTGTGCTTACAAAATGACATTAAGGCCTTCACAGCACTTAGGGAGTCCGTATATATAACAGATTTTTTGAGTTTTGTTTTCCTTATATGCTGCACAGAAGAAATTATGCTGTGAAGATGACAGCATGATGACAATGCAAAATTCAGGATGGCATCAAGACGACACAATGATGATGACAACATGATAACGCCAATGAAATGATCACAATGGTATGCCAATGGCTGTATGATGATTACACAATGACAATGGTGGGATGACAACAGTGAGGTGATCATGACGGCACAACAGCAATGGGGGGACAATAATATGACAATGAGCTCGTCATGTCACCTGCATGACAATAACGGGATGACGACTGCATGACGACAACCACATGACGATGCATTGATAATGATAGCATCACAACAGAATAACGAGAGCATGATTACAATGAATGATGATTACACAATGACATCATGATAACACAGTGTTGACAACGGAATGATGGTAACCGCATGACAACAGCAGCATAATAACTAGAGACTGGGAACTTTCGGCACAATGCCTATTTTTTTTCCTTATGCTTGATTATGCCTATGTAACATATAACCACAAGATGTTGGTCTAGAAACATTTTAGTGGCACCTTTATTGTGTCTATAAACACCTACTTTGATGCTTGTACCTCTACTGGATTTTCAGAGCCTTAAAACACATTTTTCCTTGTTTCGAACCTTATTTTGTTTATAATCTTATCACCTGCTGGGATCCAATGCTGAAGGGTGCCGATTATTACCACAAAAGCTTTGCAGGCGTAAAGGTTGTTATGGTCGATCCAGTTGTCATCTTCTATGTTAGCTTTCTGTTCAATTTATACAAGGTTTGTGTGTTACTTTACAACAGCTTATATTACTGTGTAAAACAACAAAGACAATTTATTTGTATCTATGTAACCCCACCTCCATGGTCTTTTTGACTGCAGTATGCTACAGATGTAGCAGATAGCCAAGCTGAAGGACAGACTCGGACTGGCACTGATAACCAAACCCCTGACTACCAGCGCATGCGTCGTACCTTTGCCACTTATTCTTGCTTCTTCGCTCCCTCTTTCTTTCCTGGCCTAGATATTCTTAAGCTGAGAATAAACGGACGCTTATTTGCTGGGCGACGCTGTCTTTTGTGGTTACTGCCAATGACGTGGCCGCTGGCCACGAATGCAACAGTGGCGACGAGTACAGACCTCAAGCAAGAAGATTCTGTGTAGGACAGCGGCAACAGTATGAGCTCGGCCCCAGTCATGAGCCTCAAGCTGGCGGATTTCGATGATGAGAAAGTGGCAAGTTTACCTTGTCAAAGTTGAAGCGTACTTTGAGGCAAACAGTATCACTGATGATAAACAGAAAAGGGCCTTGCTCATGGCCTCCCTGGGCACAAAGACAGTCGCAGTGCTATGTGGGAAAGTAGGACCACTGAAGCCCATTTCCTTGAGCTACGAGGATGTAGTGAATACGCTAAACAGCTACTACGATCCAACGCCCAACAAAATTTTAGAGAGTTATAAGTTTTTCAACCAGAATCAGAACGAAGATGAGTAAATTCAGGCCTTTATTGTGCCTATAAGACAAATAGCGCAAAACTGCAATTTCTCGTCAATGTTGGACAGAATGACCAGAGACCGCATTGGTGTCATTGGCATGGTGTCAGGTCAAAAAAGTTGCAAAAGAAGCTCCTGGCGAAGAAAGACCTTACATTAAAAGAAGCAGAGGCCCTCGCATTAGCTGCAGAAAGTACGGAATGTGACGCCCAAGGCATGACGGGAAACCTAGTAGAATTAAACGTATATACGATAGCTCACCGCATCCAGTTTACTACAAGAAAGCTGACGTTTTGCGTACAGAAACAGTGCCGGTATTATGGCCACTATGGCCACAAGACCACAGATTGTCGCCTGAACAAGCAGCAATGTTTTCCTTGCGGGCAACAAAACAAGGTCACCTAGCAAAAATGTGGCCTCCAAAAGACAGTGGTAACAGAGCTATGGCAGCAAAGGCACAAAACATTGACGACCCCGAAGACAGCAATAGCAGCACATCACAGATTTGGTCCTTGAGCACAACGCAATCGCTTGTACCGCCCATTCAGATCTTTGCATGGAACGGTGTCAACGTAAAGATGGATATTGATACCGGTTCCCCGGTTTGTGTGATTTCAAAAACCATCTATGAAAAGCACTGGCAGCGATAAAATTGTCCTGCTACCTCAAAACGCTGCCAGTACTTGGTGTGCTTTCTATGGGAGTTTTTTTTATCAGGCTGTGACAGTCAAGTGCAACTTGATGGTGTTGGACTGCAAAGGCCGTAGCCTTTGTGGGCGAGATTTATTGCAGAAACTGGATGACAAAGGAAGTACAGTACTGCATGTCATGACACAACTTGACCCACTAAGCGCGGCCCCACAAGCAGTCTCGCCAACTGCCTCGGCACTGCTACAGCAGCACGTGGACCTGTTCACAAAAGGTACCGGACTCGTCCAGGGCCCGCCAGCATAGATACATCTTCGAAGTGGAGCGATTCCCAAATTTTGCAAGGCAAGAAAATTCCCTTTTACACTTCATGAAAAAGATGCCACAGGAACTGGACAAGCTGGAAGCAGCTAATATCCCCAGTACCCTACTCTGAGTGGGCTACACTCATTGTTCTGGTTTTGAAGAAGGACGGCTCAGTGCGCATTTGCGGAGATATTAAAGTTACATTGAACCCAATGTAAGAGATCGAACAGTATCCGCTGCCAGTAATTGACGACTTGATTGCCAACCTATCTGGAGGAGAGCAGTTCAGTATTTTAGACCTTCTGGATGCTTATAACCAAGTCACGTTGGACGAGTACTCCCGAATGTTGACAGTGATGAACACTCACAAGATACTTTTTTGTTACAATCAGCTACCTTTTGGCATTTTGTCAGTGCCCGCCATATTTCAGCAAAAGATTGAATCTGTGCTGCAAGGGTTAATGGGGGTTCAAGCATATCTGAATGACGTGCTGATAGTGGGCATCAGGCTGCACGCCGACAAATGCCGCTTCAGTGAGCAAGCGGTACAGTATCTCGGTCGCCGCATTGATGCTGGAATGCAAAAGAATATTGATGCAGTTATGTTGGCACGTTCACCTCAAAGCATCATGGAGTTGCAAGCTTTCCTGGGCATAATTACCTTCTACAACAAGTTTCTGCCGAACATGTCCCTGTTACTTGCACCCCTGTACAAGCTATTGGTAAAAAGCGCGAAGTGGTTATGTGGTGCAAAAGAAGAAGTAGCGTTTCAACGTGCCAAAAGCTCTTTCTGCACAGCACCTGTGCTGACTCGTTTCGATACGCAGCAGATACGTGATGTGACGCGTCATTACAGGGCATTGGCGCTGCACTTTTTCATCGCACAGACGGTGAAAATAGGCCGATCGTATTTGGGTCTAGAGTACTGACTGCGACCGAAAGCAGGTACTAGCAGGTTGAGCATGAAGCTTTAGCCTTGGTGTATGGTGTCTCGCACTTCCGCGACTACCTTCTTGGCAGAGAATTCACTTTGGTAGCCGTCCATTGGCCCCTGCTTGGCCTTCTGAGACAGGATTGCCAAACACCTATAACGGTCACCACATGGATACAAAGGTGGGTTCTTCTGCTGGGTGCTACAAATACAAGCTGCTGAGTAGGCGTGGTAAAATGATGCTAAACTCAGATGCACTAAGCCAGTTACCTCAATAATTGCAGCAAACGGAAACCAAGCCTGAAGAAGCTGTGGAACTTTTCCTGGCCATCGACCAGTGGGACGAGCCTGCGATTTCTCTGAAAGAACTACAGATGCTGACAGCAGAGGACCAGCAGCAGGTATGTCCTTAAGGGTTGGCCTGCACCCATTTGTGTGGAAGAACACACAAGTGGGTGCAGGAATGCAGTGGGGAAAGAGTAGCATCATCGAGTAGCGGCCCCCAAAAGGGCACGCAGCAGACTCCCAAAGCTACTACACGAAGCCCACCAAGGTACCGCAACTATGAAGATGGTTGTCAGGTTGAAATTCTGGTGGCCAGATATCGACCTAGACATTCATGGAGTTGCATCAGAATGTCAGAACTGTGTTCAGGCTTTGCCAATGCCCTCTGCATGAGAGCCAAGAAGCTGGCCCACTACTGAGGAGAGATGGTCACGACTGCACGTCGACTTCGCCGGACCAATTAAGGACAAAATGTTATTGATCGTTGTAGATGCACACAGCAAATGGATTGGAGCTATTACCCTCTCCCATGCCACATCCAGTTGCACAGTAGAGGCCCTGCGTATTTTGTTCAGTCAGTGTGGGATACCTCATACCGTCGTTTCAGATAACAGCACGCCATTCACAAACTCAGAATTTTCCACATTCATGCAAACAAATGGCATTGTGCATATTCGAACGCCACTCTACCACCCCCAAAGTAGCAGACTTGCAGAACTTGCAGTGAGGATGATAAAAAAATGGCTTAAAGAAGATGCCTGGTGGGATCCGGTGCAGATATAGAAATGTGCTGCAACAGTTGGGGCTGTCCCCTTCAGAAGTACTTTTGGGATACCGGCTATGCACGAGGCATGATATGTCTTTACCACCCACGAAACCGCCGTCCTAGAGCGCACGATTGGCAGACGATGATGATGGCTGGAGTTTCGCCCCTGGAGATGCCATTTTCTTTAGGAGCTATGGCCTGGGTGACAAATTGACGCCAGGCAAGGTGAAATCCACTACAGGAGCACGGCTGGTGACTGTCAAGACGGACGAACATCAGGTGGTTTGTTGTCATGTGGACCAAGCATGCAAACATTACGTGGATGAAACGATTGCACCAACGGCCAAAGCTGCTAAGCACTGATCTGGCCCGGACAACACCGTGCTCGAGTCGCAAGTTGCAGGTGGTGGCATAAACGTGGAGCCGGTGCTGCGCCTGTCCACCCGTGAGAGAATCCAGTGCTTCCTTACGGCTGCTAGGGGAAGGAATGCTACAGATGCTGCAGATAGCCGAGCTGAAAACCAGACTCGGACCGGCACTGATAACCAAGCCCCTGACTACCGGCGCATGCGTTGTACCTTTCCCCTTCCTCTTGCTTCTTCGCTCCTTCTCTCTTCCCTGGCCTATATATTCAAGCTGAGAATAAACGGAAGCTTATTTGCCGGGCGATGCTGTCTCCTGTGGTTGCTGCCAATGGCATGATCACTGGCCACGAACACAACACAGTATATCCTAAATAAATAAGTAAATAAATAAATAAATAAATATCTTTGCAACAGATGGGAGCATTGCTGTGAAAAGGGCTCAACCTGCTCTAAGCAACAATACACTTGAAATTGATTTAGCTTGCTTGTGCGCTCACTTCCATGTTTTTATCCGACCTCATTGAGAAACATGAATGCTCTAGCATAACTTCAATCCAGAATGTGGAGCTCATTTTCGACGTTCAGAAAATGTTTGCCACTATCTCCAATGGACCTGTTCCTGATAGTTATTTCAAAAACTCAATCTGCCCCATAAACAAAAAAATTTGGGTTTTCGGTACTGAAGGAACTGTCAAAGGTTTTGGCCAGTAAACATTCTAGAATACCAGAGGGCATTGGATCCAAAGTACACATATATGCTTCTAACTTCAGTGGCGGTTGGGCATTCCTTTTCTGCATGCAAACCGATGCTCAGTGAAAAAAGGCACTACATAGAACCAGAAAATTTTGAAATGGTGCTTGTTTGTTATTTCTTCATGGTGTCTGGTCACACTACATTTCAGATAAATCTTATGCTACTTATGCTACTTCCCTTATTCCATTTCATTATGAAAATAAAGTGAATTTCAGGAAGCAGGCGTTTAGTGTGTTGTGTAACTTAGAAAATTATAATTTGTCCTCACATGCACGATGGAAGTTCCAATTAACTGAGCCTATACATGACTTAAGAGCACCATTTGATGCCTATATATGCCTCAAATGACAGATTTTGTGTCTGTTATAGACGCCTAAAACACCATTGTTTAGTGCCAAAACATCCCGTCTCTAGTAATGACAATGAAAAATGACAATGCAATGATGATGACAGATGACGGCAGTATTATGACAATAGTATGACAATGAAGGAATTCACAACGGAACGAAGGCGTTGAAACAATGATGATGGAATGGCAACGAAAGCATCTATGTTACACATGTTGGAGCTCACACCTGCGCTTACATGCATCGCTTGCCAACCCAGGCTGCCTCGGTTTGCACTATGCCTGGTACCGACCAAATGTAAAAGACAGCAGCCAAAAGCAAATGGCTGAAAAGTGAGCGGAGGTGGAAAAGAAAGCTTCCCTTTAAAGTGAGCTGTCCTGCCATGTGCTTCACAATTCAGGATAAAGTACAAGCTTTCAAAACATCTGCTGTCCACATTTGTGCATCAATTACTTTCTATAACTATATGATCCAAGAGACAATGAAGCCATGAGAAAAGCACAGGGAAAATTAGCTGTAGTTGAAATTTACATGTAGAAAACAATAAAGAAAGGGAAATGAAAGTGGATGAAAAGACAATGTGTCGCTGGTGGCAGCCAAACCCAAAACCTTCACATTACATGTGCGCTGCATTACCAATTGCGCTATGGTGATGGCTATCAGACTGTTCACTAACTTGGGTATTTATGTTTACTAGATCCATCCCTAGGAGTGTTAGCCAGCGCCAAGGTGATCGGATGTGAAACATCCTTTTTTTGCCCGGTGGCGTAACCGAACACGTGATCTTAAGAGAGTGGGCACTTGGCTAATAACCCCTTGCATGCTACCTGATGACATCAACAGTGACGGAAGTGGCACTTGGTGTTTTGGAGCAGTTTTGGTAGCAAGAAAAATGGCAGTGTGGATCAGAAACATACATGATTTGAGCAGAAGATTTTGCTGTTTGGAGTAAGAATGTTTCGGAGTGGTAACCTACTGCTCTGGTGCAAAGAGGAAGCTCTGTATAAGTTGATATTTCTTGACACGCATCGGATATGTGTTATACTAAGATGTAGGTATTTTTTCTTCAACTTGCTCTTTCATTTTATTTTTATTTGTTAAGAAGATCGACATAAGCACAAACCTAATCATAATTCACAGTTAATTCTGCATTTCAACAACACCCCCCCCCCCCCCCAAGCTGTCCTTGACTTCGTTAGTCATTTCATCTGGTAAACATTTTATCTCTTAGAGCACTTAATCCACTAAAACAAGTTAAACTACCTCCAGGGCTATGCACAAATATGCACACCTGCCCGATTCCTTATTAATATGGTGCAAGCGCTGTATCCTGGTAAATTAATAATAGTGCGTAAGGATAAGCTCATGTGCTTAAACATGCTAGCCACAGTGCATTGTCTTCTAGGCTGTTTCAAGCAAGCCACAGGCACACTATCTGTTCAGCACTCCCGCAATGTTATTAAAGAATTGGGTGGCTATACTATATCGACATTATATGTCACTACAATTGAAATTACCGGCTGAGCTACTTGGCAGTTGATCACGCGTGCACAATACATTCCCAATTCAGAACATGCAGGTGCATGTTGGCACAGGCCTGGCACAATGTACGAGATAAATTACGATTTGTCGCAGCATGTAGCAGGATTTCCTTCACAGCGCATTGTGACACAATTGGTGCACTTCCATCACTGCATCAAGACTGCCAAATTCGAGACCCTTGCAATGAATAAAACAGAGAAGAAGGGGAACCGAGGGGCTCGATTTTGTTAATCATGACCATATAAAGCCAACAGACAATAAAGCCAAGAAAAGCGATGAGGAAATTGGCTGTAGTTGAAATTGAAATGTAGAAAATAATAAAGAAGGAGAATGAAAGTGGACAAAAAATTAATGTGTCATCCATTGGGAGCCAAACCCTTCTATGTATACAACAATGGCAAGCTCTGCCTAGCCATAATGCCAAGCATAGATTTTAGACTTTTCTGAAAACCACAACCCCCAGCACCAGTTTCTTTCAAAGCTGCATTAGTGTTAAATAATGCTTTCATTTTACCCACGTGAGTATCTATGATGTGGTTAATTCAAAGCTAAAAGCCTGTGCAAGTAACCTTAGGTACCAGCCAATTGCCCTTGATGTTGCACCCTTTCAACACTGTTCATCATTACATGAGTGTACATGTGTATGTTCTTGAGTGAAGTTAAGATAGCTCCGGATACAATGACCAACTAATTTCCATATAACACATGGGTTTTTAACTTGAATAGCTATGGCAGTCCTCAACAGGCTTCTAATGATACATATGACTAGTTGCTTTCGAGCACTTCAGAGAACTCTAGTTGCATGCTTTACATTGAGCTGGTCAAAATGAAGCACTCGAAGCACATTTGGCTTGTTCATTTAGAGTGCCGCATTCCAGCTCAGAGCACATAGAGGCACTTCCACCTTCGTCCTGGAAATGCAGCTGAGATACAAGGAAGTTCGTAGATTTCTGCCACAGCAGAAGTTTCTCAAGTATAAACCTAGGGTGCACCTTAAGTGCCTGCCACATTTGTTTACAACAGAAACGCTGATGATGTGTTTTTGCTTCCAGCCTCCAACTGCACTGGCAAGCAGCTGAAAGTTCAGAATGCTTGGGAAAGCTTTCTCTGGCTCCAATCTAGAGCTCCGCATGATTACAATCTTAGTCAGAGCACAGTAGCAACCAGTCGAATGTAACATAAGGAAGCTGTGGAAAGCATACAGTATTAAAGGGCACTGCCCGCCAAGCACTTCCTAACAGCACATTTTTTAATGCGTTTCCAATCAGTCAACTTCAACAATGAAATGTTTCCTGTGCCATGTCTTTATGACAGCCTCCCTCTATTCTTTTGTAGTTCACTATGGTCTCAAACCCGTGTAGGTGGTCCAGAACCCCAAATAGCAATTTGGACAAGTTAGTCGAGCTTTGTGATTGGAAAAAAAAAGTGCAGTGGTATCACTCCTCACCAGAGGGTGCTCCACCACCTAAGTGGCACAATTTGACTGTTTCCTTTCAGCATACCTCACTGTAGCTGTTGGTGTAATTTGGCTCATTTCGAACAAGGTACATAATTACTGTCATTCAATGTGGTAGCTGGAGCACCACATTCCAACTCATTGTGTGCATTCCTTGACACACAAGCAGAGAATGTGTCCAGCACAGCCCATGTAACACACTCTGCTATGAAAAGAAGAAATCTCAACAGCTCTGTCTATGCTGAGGCAATTCCACAGCACTTGATCATGATTCATAGACACAAAAGACATTTGATCGTGCAGACATACAATTGATAGTCCCAAAGAGAAGCTTTAGTAATGACAGCATTGTGCATTATGGAGGAGATAGCACAATTCGAGAACTTTAAGGGGTCGTGAATCACCCCTCAGGCTTGATGAAAAAACCTGTCCGTGGATAGCATATGCCGCTGTGAACTTCTCAGGCAAGTTTTGCAGTCGTGGGCAGCACGTGGAGCTCGCAAGCAGAGCGTGAAATCACCTTTCTCTCAAACACTCTCTTTTCAACAGAAGCCTGCTCCTCACTCTTTCCTGGATGCTTTTCGTAATATAGCAGATTACAATATGCGGCTGCTATTGGCCAATAGCTGATGCCAATCATGAAGGGTGTTCAGATCAGCGCACTTGTTCATACATTTACTATGCATATTTATTGATGAAGTTTAATAAACAGGCTGAAGTAAGCGAAAATGTGCTTTTGAATTTTAGTAATAATTTTGTACTGCCGGAAGAAGCCGACTATCATCTACTCATGCTTGGCCACTGCTGCCTGCGTAGGAATTAAACTTTGGCCACCCTGCTTATCGGTGTTGTAGTCACCAGTCTGGCTAATTTCGGCTAGTTTTGAACGCTCAACTTGCCACAAACCGTGCGGAACTTAAAAGGCCCCTGAAATGGTTCGGACAAATTTTGTAGACGCTAGGGTACAGCTTAAGTGGAACATTCACACCACAATTTAAGTGAAGCGTTATGTATTAATGGAGCTACAAGCGATTACAAGTTACCCTCCTCACTAGCCATGCTTTTCCTACTCAACTCGTTCACCGAGCGATTGGGGCTAAGCTCCGCCTTCACTGGTGCTGCATTACAATGCAACGTCACATCGCCCACTTCCGGTTATTTTTGATCCCGCCCGCACAAAACCTCTCCACTAGCCGCTTGGCCGTCGACCCCAAGCGAGAGCTATCGAAGCAGCGTGCGCTGCGAGTATTCTATCACAGCGCCAAACGTGTCTGGTATTCCGGTAACCTCACACTAGCTGAACGTTTCGACGGAACGGTAGAGGCATAAACTCAAGCTGATGAAGGAACTTTAGCATAGATGCACATGAACTGTTTGATCGGTCTCCACGGTCCAGCCACCCGTTGGAGCAGAGCTTAACCAGCCAAAGAAAGAGCTAATATTTCTTAAACCAAGTGTAAAACATTTTACACATTAACAAAAACAATGTGTTAATGATTACACTCCTGGGAAAAATTTACACGAGCAGCAAAGAAAAATACAATTTGTTACTGCTGCTGTGTGTGGTTGAGCTCTATGCCACCAGGTTGCTGCACCATGCAGACCATTCACATTTGCGCTTCTGTTCATTCCATGAAACGACAAGCAAGGGGACACGACCAGGCCCTGTCCCCTTGCCCTTGCGTTTACCCTAATATTGGACTCGCGAAATGCTATTGCGTTAGTAATCTTCCGGTGTAAAGTGACGGCCGCAATCGTGCAAATCCTGGCGCGCATCGGATAGCGGCAGTCCGATGCACTGCAGCCAGTTTGCTCGTCTACTGGCTTGCAGAGGGACACAATGTCGCAGCTTGACATATTGCCAGTCGCTACGTGTGCAATCAACAACGCAACGAAGTCGAATCATAGCGCTCGCGAAAAGACAGACCGACATTGACGGCGGAGCTCTCGTCAAAGACGGAGCACATTGTAACACAAGCAGATGACACTTGCTGTGTGCCGGAAGTGCTTAAGTGCACTGAAAAATTGTTCTTGTGCATTCCCTTTATGTTACTTTCTTTTTATAAGAAAAAATTAACTAACATTCTAACTATTACGAACATCATTTGTTTACCATAAAGTTGGAAAAATTATTGATCACGCGCCCTGGTCAGCCAATCGGATAGCTTGTCCCACTGACATCATATGGGCAATTTGCATTATATGGGTAGGGGCGGCTTAAAATTTCGCCGCGCAGTGTGGTGCAATCGGCAGCGATGTGCATGTTTAAAACCTTATAATAAATTACACGCTTTACGCAGAGCACTTAGATGCGTCAATTAATGATCAAAAAGACCTACTCTAATGACTCAGTACGTTTGTAGAAAATCATCAAAATCGTTTCAGGGTCCCTTTAAGGTCAGACCACACATATGCTTGCCGGTGCGCTCACTCCTGGCTGCTCCGTGTTAGATGCCTCGGCAGACTTATTGATAGTGCTTCAAAAATGAGCAGGTTAGATGTTATATGTAGTACTTGCCATCAGTCAAGCTGGGGAAGGACAAAGCTAGTCTGCACCATGCAGCACGGTCAGACTGGAGCATATGAGCACGATCACGAGCTGAAGCCCTGTCGTGCACAAAGGAAATGCTGCACATACACACTACACTTGCATGCAGCTGCAGTCAGCTTTGTAGCGTAGGTACCGCAGCGCCCGCAGTGTCCATAATGAGTCCACTGGGCAAGCGTACTGCGACTCGCTGAAGACAGCATGTTTGGCTTATGTTTAGCACACCAAAATCGGAAGTAGTGGTGTCTACATTAAGATCCAAGATCAAATTTGAACTGCACGCCACGGTGACATTCAGTAGGCGGAGTGTTGCGGGCATGCTCCGCTCCGTGGTAACCTTGGCAGTGCAAGGAGTGGAAGCACCGCGAAGCGCGTGTTTGACTGCCAACAATGCCACTTCTGCTAAATGCACTGAAGTACTCTTTGTGGCAAAGTATTTATGAAATAGTTTATTTTAATTTCTAATGCCTCTCTCCACTTCAATAAAAAGTGGTTCAGGGCTCCTTTAAGTAGTCAACTGACTCATGAATATAAGTGACAAATTAAGGCCATTAATTGCCCTTTTTGACGCAACAGGCGTAAATACTATCTTTAAAAGTATAATTAAGCAATGATAGCACTTCTCAGTGTTATTGCCCCTAGTGGAGGCATAATTAGAACCACCATCTAAAGGATGGAGCCAACAGTCACATTGCTTCATGCACTGTCATAATAAGCATGAATGGTGGTAGGCATTTTAGTAAGTTGCAAGAAAAGTAGGCAGATCCTTTGAGCAAAACCCTATGCACCATGCTGCACCTAAAAGAACAAAATTTGGCTTTAAGGTTTTCATTACAGCATTGTCTAGCCATTGCAAAAGTTCATTTATTGCGTTAGGAAAGTGTTGAATGGTCTCTTTAATGTCATGAGTGACCTGAACTGTATTTCATGGCTATTTTCTGTCGCACCATGCATAAAACATAGCATTTTTTAAGGCACACATTTGCAACATATGGCACACACACTTAAACACATTACAGGACAAATAAGACATTACTGATTCTAATACATTCTCACTACCACATTAGGTGCAGCCTGAAGGTAAGCAAACTTTTTGAGAACAGTGTAAAAGCTTATTCAAAATAAGCTGCCACAAACAAAAGAAGAAGACATAGCTCAGAAACTCAAACAAGGATAACTGTGTGTGGGTAGCATACCACTAACACCTAATACCATCGAATGCATCTACAGGGAATGCCTCCATGACAAAATGACCTACATAACGAAGGATTTGTATGTCCCGGCTGAACTCCTATTTTCATATGTATTGCGAACGCTTCTAGATCGGAGACCAGTACAACAAATTTGTCTGTACAAAGAAGAAATTAAGATGTTCCAACGGTAGGTTCCCTGATGTCCCCATCCTCGACAGCATACCGTGTAAGCTTCCTGATGAACGCACATAATGGCATTGCCACTGCTTTTTATAGCCACCACTGTGTTGCAGTGTGAACAGGAAGCACCAGTTGACACAACCAAGAGTGCATAGAAGAGTACACTGCCGTATTTATCTGCTCAGAACTGATAACCGATGATACAGTCGAAGCCATCCAGGATGGGAAGAAAGCAAATGCTCATGCAGGCAGCAGTAAAGCGCCTGCAGATGAATGGAGTCAACGGCAGCATTCAACATTCTGCAGCCATACCTTGACACTCTAGGTTTCACTGTGAAGCATGCCATTAAGCTCAACACCATCAGGTTGGCTGTAGTTATACACTCCATAGTATAAAATGTACAGAAGAAAATTTGCAATTTCTTTCAATTAGTGTCTCTAGAATTCATAATAAATAAATGATTTTTTTTTCCTGAATGTGTTAGCCTGCTCTGTTGAGAGTGGTATGGTGCATGGTCACTACAACAAAGTAACCTGTATAACAAAGGATTTTGAAAGTCCCAAGCACTTCAAATTCAGTGAAGCACTTGGGACCTTCATATTCTTATAATGTGCGTGCAAAGCACTCACCCAGGTTTGTAGAGATGGAGAACGACCCAAACTCCTTCACCAGCCTTGTTCACCTGCTCCACGTAGTCGTCTGCAGAGATGTCCCGCACGTCACCATAGCGAGACTTTTGCATTGTAGCCTGTATCTCTGCAAGACGCTTCTGTCTGGAAGAGAGTGAAACATACATTTCTGATGAGCAAGTCATGTGAATTAATTAAAAATGCATTATGCATAACATTACAGTGGCCTGATTAAGAAAACATCAGGCTTTCATAAAGTGAAGGCATGCCTTTTGCCTGAGTAAAATGCAGAAGTACATATATGTGAGCACCTGCTTGTAATTATTTTATCTTTACAGCCCATCAAAATAGGCCGTGAGTATTTGCTATGTCAACAAATGGCAATCACCCACCATGGTGACTCAATGGCTTTAGCATTATGCTGCTGAGCATGAGGTCATAGGTCACATTCCTGGCCATCACAGCTGCGTTGCAATGAAAGTGGAATGCAGAAATGCTTGTGAGCTAAGCAGTCAGTGCTAATGACACAAGGTAGGCAAAATTAACGTGGAGTTTTCTGCTACAATATCTATTATAGCCTCTGTGTTGCTCAGGGACGTTCAACTGCCTAACTCAATCAATCGAAAAATGACTGTAATCAGAAATGACGTTGAAAATTACTTTAACCAATCTGCTGCCAAATGTGGTGCATCACTGGGCACACCTGAAATGGCAACATTATTGAAGCTGGCAAATCGCCGGGCTGCCATATGCAGTATTTCTCGAAGCTTAGTGATGGATGGCAGCACTTGTCAGTTTGTTTGAATATAATTAGATATGTTACTATTAGATGGTAATAGTTACCTGCACTGCTTGAAAGCACTTTCGTATGTTTTTGCTTGTTTTTTCATCATTTAGAGTGGCCAAAGATATAGCAGCGTCTGGTGACCATTGTGCTCTCTGTGACTAATGGGGGTTGAGCACAGGTAAACACGAGGATTAAATAAGTTGCACTGAACGCACAGTGCCTGCATGTCTAATGTGCCTTCTTCTGTCCTCATGTTTCCCTGTGCTCAACCACCTTAAGTAAAGATCTATGAACGAACCCAATCACCACGCTCGTTGGCTCTCTCCAAGCATGAAATATTGAATTTTCGCTTCGACAGTGACAGCGATTATAAGCCTTGCAATGACAGCATTTTCTCTTAGCCTTCTTCTGAAGAAAAAAGTAAATCTGATGGTAGGTGTGACTCAGATTCACTAGAGGATGATGGCACATGCCTGAGTGTTTCAAAACTTTTCACACAATAAGATGCCTATGACTTCAAAAACTACACGGAGAAAAATCTGAATAATTCGCAAATGTATATAAATTTACGTTTCATTATTTTCCCAGCAAATATTTGACCTAGGTGCTCACAGCAATAAGAAACATGAGCGTATAGCATACTGCTGTTTTCGATAAAAAGAAGTTGGTACATAAGACCCACGTGCCCACATGCTGCAGGTGGCAGCGATTGGGCTAAGTAGTGGTCTACTGAATATTGAACCCTTTGTTCCCCTTTCTCTTGTTCATTGCATAGTGAGAGTCTCGGCTTTGGCAGCACTGACGCCTTCAGGTAGCATACAAGTGTTTATTGGCCAGTTCGTATGCTCTTAGTTCTCATACTATGTGACGCCCGCGGTTACAAGAACATTCTACTTCAGCTGTCATGCGTATGGGTGACGGTGGGTCACCTTTACAAAGTCAGATCATTTACCCATGCATAAATACCCTGGCAGATAACAGCTATTGCTTTCACTAAATTGGCGGTACACCTCATACATGAGGCAGAAAATGTGGGTTTGGCTCCCACCAGCAGCAAGTTGTTTTTTCGTCCACTTTCATTTTCTTTTACCTTACCATTTCCACATATTAATTAAAGCAACAGCTAATTTCCCCTATGCATTGGTTTCGTTGTCTGTTAGCTTTATGTGGCTGTATGTACCAAAAATGTAGCCCTTTGATTCTCCTTCTTGCTAAAGTGCGGGTGAAGTGTGGGCACTTGTTCGATCAGTATGTTACGGTATGTATAACAGTACACTCTAGCTTGCTATTAAGGATGTGCCAAGAGCTTTGATACTAAAGAAAAAAGAAGAGATCACCCTTGTCAGTTTTTGTGACAGATTCAGTAAGCTTTTCAAATAAGTGAAAAAATAATGTATGTGCTTCCTTGCAAACTGTAACGGCAAAAGCAGTGAACCAGGATGTTTTGACCAACCAATGCTATCATAGAAGCACATTTACCGCTCTACCATTGCTGCTAGCGCTATGCAACTGAAAATGTTACATCAAGTTACATCAACGCAGGGACGATCTAACTTTAAAGGGCCCCTCACCAGGTCTGGACATTTTGAACTGACAAGTGGCGTGCATACAATACAAACTAATGGTCCTGTCTTCGAAGCATTACATCGCTATGCGGCACAGAAAGAGCTGAAATTTCAAACCGAACGCCGTCTGCCCTTCTCCTCACGGGTGTCACACTCCCAGCTGGAAAGTCGATGCATATCGCACAAGCGCATCTACGTACATGGCAGTGCTTTGACGTCGCTCAGTGACACGTGATTTGGACAATTATTCAAAGCAACATCTTTTATTTGTGCAATAAATTGCTTCAATAGACGAAATAAAGTTTAGAGATACAATAAAACACACAAACCGAACATCTGCATGTTTTTGTTTTACTTCGCACTACAGCAAGAGAGATGTACTTCCCTTCCACCTGCTTGTTCCCACGTCACGGAGTCATGTGCGATCATGCTCTGTGATCTGCTTGTGTCTAGCTCAGTATTCATGTAGCATGGACTTATACCGCTAGTCAGATGTTTGCGTAGACAGTGCGCACAATCGAGCACTTCGTGAAATGAGACAAACACAACAGTTCATGTGCGATGCTGTCGGAAGTGTGCTGCGCAGCAAAAAAGCAAGGGAAAAAGAATGAAGGCGGGGCCCGTGACGTATGCATCACGCGATCCTCGAGGTCTGGTATGGGAGAACGCAGGGAAGGAATTTCGCTTGAGGGGGCTAGACGGTGCAAGTGGAGAGAGTGCCTCTCTTGGAGGTGGCGCTCATCTCCTGAAATCATAGGTTCGCGGCACTGAAATATTTTTATCTCGGCTATTAATGAACCAAGTTGAAGAATTCTTATGGCAGAACACTTCCTAGAGGGCGTGTAACAACTTTTAGCATATAACCGAAATTTGCTATGTGGCCTGGTGAAAGGCCCTTTAACTTACAGCAGAAATGTATAACATTGCAAATATTGTGCATGTACATTATGTTACAGCATCTAACATGTTGTAACATAATACTGCTCCTCATAATACATGCTGTTCCAACAAGTACAATATGTAAAGCCTGTTGGCAGCTGCTGGCACCAATGTCAAGATGCTCCCCATGAAACCATGGTCTTGCTGTAAGGTCCAGGCTTATGGTTTCAGTTTACACATTTCTAACCACGGCTTATGAGCTCTGAATACAGCACTGTTCTAAAGAAAAATAAATAATTTTCTAGCAAAAGAAGCGATAGATGGAAGTTTGATGACTGAAGGTGAGAGAGATAATTAGCCTCTTTAATGAAGATTTGTTCACTCAAGAACGACTACCCTTCGGGACATGTATTTTTCGGAATTTTGTTTCAAGCAAGAAAAATGCTTCTTTAGAATGATTGATACGCAACTGATAATTATAATTGTTTAACAATGCATTTTCTTCCTTTTCACTTAAGAAGCTTGTGTGAGAAATTTGAAGTACAGCGCAGCACACGAGGAAATAAATATCACAGTTCATCTCAGAACTTTCTTGAAGAACAAACCAAGCTCTTGTGGTTTCAGTGCCATGCCATTCTTGGGAATTCACGTGAATGGCTCCTCCAAGTCGTTCTTGTCTACTTCTTCTTGTCTACTATTCTTCTTGTCGCTACTTTCGCTGTGAAAGTCACTGTCGAGCTCCATCATGTATTCATTGTCAGTCGTCACTCAGCTCCAGCAACACCACAATTTTGCTGTCTGTCAAAGCTTTCTGCCTCTTCGCAGAATCTGTGTTTTGAAGTCCGGCACAATTCACACCAAAATCAAGTTCCCAAACACAGAAAGTTGTGGGTCTATATACGCGCTCCCTACCATGTACCCTTAACTTTGATGGCTACAAAAGCAAAGTGGGGTCATCTGGAAAACAAACATTTCACCACCACTGACAACTTTCTTTTTTACACATGGTAGCACATATTCTGCTTGAATAGAAACATGTTTCTTTTGAATCGCACTTTTCAATGCAGTAAGAGGGTCGTGCAGCTGTAGAGGCACTCCCCAGTTAAGGACTTAATAACATGAAATGTTTAAGACAAATTAAGCAGCCACTTCTAATTTTGCTAGCATTGTTTGCACCTTCAGCTCTATTTTTCTACCATGGGCAGCCTTAAAGATCAGGCCATTCATACATATGATGGCCCTCTACTCAAAGGAGTAAGCATTTTGAAAGCCCACATAGATGTAATGGTGCCAAGGGTAACCACAAATGAAAAGGCAGAATGAATGAGGAACGGGTGTTACCATACAGAGGAGCAAACCACTTGCATGATCTTAAGATGTCTCCTTTTTCTATACACATGCTCAAAAACACGCATTATACAGATGGCTTCCTGGGCATTCAAATGCCTAAAAATCAACAGCTCAGTCATAAGCATATTTCCTAATGCCCACAGATGCAATTCTCTGCAGCCTCTACAGCATGTTACAAGAACACTAAATGCTCCAAAGGTTATGTCAGGACATGATACCTGTATTCCAGAAGCACTCTTTCATCTTCTTCATCCTCAAGTTCTTCAAGTTCTTCCAGGGTCATGTCTTCCATTGCCTTTTCGGCACCTGCATACAGCAAAGTCAATGAGTAACCAGCAGTGTGAGATTATGGTGAGAACCTCTAAAGGAGAAAAGGTTCAAGTGTATAAGAAATTATATCAGGAATAATACTTCAAAAATGTTGAATGAATCTGGATAAGCTGCAAATGCAACACGCAACTCCCTTTTGCCAAATGTGCACTCTGATTACCTGTAACTACTCAGTCAAATGTAAAGGATATGCTGGCATTCACTTTTCTTTTAGCAGCTTGTGAAGTGTTGAACAGGATTAATCATTTACAACAATTCCACTCTTACTTCAGCATTCCTTCCTTCCAAAAAAATTACTTTGGAGTGTTTAGTTACCAGGTAACTATCAAAATGTAAGACAGCAACGAAAAACGACGGGAGAAACAAGCTGATTAAGATTATTTGGTGTATTGTTGCACTGCTAAGGTGACACACGAAGCATGAAATGAACACAGACCTTGCACCTTTTTTGTTTTTATGTAACAGTGTCTCTGTGTGTAGCTATGATATCTGTGTGTGCCTTCTCATCATAGCGTTCCCTTAGCAGCGCAGGCATACACCTGTCATGCTGTACCACCCAGCCCTGTCAAAGTAGTTCTGAGAGCTAAGGAAGGCGCCACTTCAAGGTACTTCAAGAACCACCAAGCTGCTTAACAACTGTGTGACACTACTGCTGTTGGCATTCACTCCCATGTACAGCGAGACTTTCACCATTAAGTTTTTCTCGAACTGTTGACTCTACGATGTTCACTATTTCGTCCTCAGTGAAAGCCTTCTCCGCTTCTTCCTTGGGCGGCAGGATCCCCTTTTGCCTAAGAACGTCATTCCACTGCGTGTCTTCATTTGGGTTCTGTAAAAGAAGTGGAACAGAAGACTGTTTAACTACAGGGTATATCAAATCATTCTCCTCGTCAAAGTGAGAAACACGCGGACGGTATTTGTACACAACACAGGTGAAGCATCTAGATCGAGATAATTTCTCTCTCTGTCTCTCTTTTCCTACACGGACCAAACTTTTTTGAGGAGCCGGACTCTGTTTACTTAGTGTCAAACCACGACTACAGAGGAGATAGCTTCCACGATATACAAGAGGAAACAAGATAGTGAGGAGATCGTGAGATCATCGCTTTTCTGGTTTCAGCTTCGTGGTACGTTGCAAAGAGCCCAATAACGAGTAAGCCACGAAAAACGCTGGTCGACTTATAAAGAGACGGCTTCGCAAGCGATTCCAAAAAAAAAGGTAATAAGCCCAGAAATTAGTGACCTCTCCGATCACATGCGTCCGCAAAGCTGTGTCAGCAGCGGACACGCACATGACGCTCCCAAGACAACTCCCAATTTGGACATGCAACGAGTAGCCGACACACAGTAGCAAGCGCTATTCGAGAAACTTTTTGCAGTCATACCGCCATGGTAAAAACTCGACGCAGGTGTAGCTGAAGTAGTTCCCTTCTCTTTCACAAGCAAAAGGCAAGGAGTTAGCGTCGAGGATCACTGCTGACCCGAAACTTCACTGTGAACCTGTGAACCGCGGTTCAGCACGCGGAACCGTAACTAGTCCGGTACAGTCACACCTCATCGACATCACTAGTATGTGTCATCGTCGACGTAACTCGAATAGAAAACCTCTTATTTGTCAACATAACTTTGACAAAACATTAATAATTTGTTTACTTTTTATTATAGTAAACTAAAAAACAATTATGACAATTTTTGAGAAAAAAAAAAGTGGCGCTGCTGCTGCGAGCGATGAGAAGCAGAGAGAAGCAGACGCTCGCGGCAGCTCACGACGCAAAAACCCTCCACCACCGTGCCCTCCACCGCACCTGCGCTGTATTTGTAGTTCACTAACACTAGGCTTGCTAGCGAGTCGCGACATGTATTGAAGTCAGGCGTTCTCTTCCCAGTGCCTGCTTTTTACGTATACCTTCTTTTAAATTTTAAATAATATTCTTACTCAAAAAGATTGTTCAGGTTTACGCTGCAAGACATTCTATGTCAAAACTATTTCTAAAGACATAGTTCTCAATGTAAAAAAATTATAACAGAAGAAAGCCTGCTAGTACCATCGACACAGTCATTCAGGAGGATATGCTCACCTATGCAACCTCAAAAGCCCACCAAGCATTCAACCTCATAAAATTCACACACGACGTTGAGTTACTTATCTCATATAATTTCCGCCACTGATCATTCATTCTAATAATGCGACACCAGGCTTTGTTTTGTGTATGTCGTGAAAGATAAATATCTAAAATAGTTAGCGTGCCTACACCTTCTCACTTTTAAATTCTAACCGCTGTATATCACTGTCGGTAGTCAGAAGCCTCTTTAGTTCCGTGCACCGTGGTTCAGTGTCAGTCGAGAAGATGCAGAAACTTCTCGTTCGTGACTTCCTGAGATTTGGACAGCGTCCACTTGGTACCAGTAATTTATCAATAAATAAGGATTATATTGCATTCCGAAGGCACTTAAAGGCGTTTTGCAAACTTTTTTTCTAAACTAAATCGGGCCAAACACACCAATATATTTGGCGCGAGATTAAACAAGGGGAACTGCCCTTCATTTTGATGCTTTGCTAATAACCGACCCTTCGACAAATGCGAATTGAGCCTCGAAGAAAATGAAAAGTGAAAGGGGTTTCACCAGTATAAATCAAATTAGCGCTGCTCTTCAGCGTACCTTTAAACTTTGTTCGGCTGACTTGCAACATTTATACAGGTCAAAATGTGGTCAATTCTGCGAGTCTATGGCCTACCAAGACTCCTTGTAGAATAAATTGTACATTGCATTCAATCTCTTTTTTTAACTTCACTCGGAATGGATTACACAAAATATTCATCCTGCATATGAAATACGATGCATGTGGAACCATACGAAAGTGGTTTGCTCATATTCTTGAAATCCACTTGAACAATCTTGTCTCTAAATTGATCTAGTCCTTCGTGTTGTCACAGATGGCGGAAAGCAATCTTAAAGTGTGTTTCGAATTCTTTGAGACTGCTTGAAAATCCAGGATGCAGCAGGAACATGGCAGTGTACTACACCTAGTTCCATCTTCACCTCCTCGTTTAGCCAATGAAACCCAGTTTTTGCCATAGCAAACTTGAGGAATGTGGATTCTTCTTCCACGTACATGGAGGTGCATCTTTTGACATCTAACCTTGATTCTTAAATCATTTTTTAAAAATGAAAGTGAAAGTGAAAGTTTATTTCTTTTCAACGGAAAGATGGCGCCAAGACAAAAGGCATGAGCCTGACAAGGTATGTTCGTAACATACCAGCCAGATACAATAAAAACCAGCTTGAATAGCGATTATGTGCCATAGCTGTATTCGGGTCGAGGATATGCATCCGCAATTAACGCTTGAAGTATATAGGCGCTGATGGATGGGTGGGAGTTTGCCTCGTAGCAAACCACCAGCATTGGATGGAGGCCTCTTTCATGCTTAGCCCAGGCTGCCAGGTAATGGCGGAGTTGTGGCCTTTTTTGGACCCGTCAAGAGTCGGTGTCCACGCTGCGTGGACGTCTGGATATCGTTGATGGATGAGAAGGTTACCTGCTGAACAGAAAGCACACAATATACATTTCAGGCTCTTTCTCCGCTACTGAAACAAATAACCAAGGGGTGCCCCAAGGCTCATTACTTGGTCCATTACTTTTTTTTACTTTACATCAATGACCTTCGTGACAGTATAAACATGGCTAACTGCGTGTTATATGCTGACGATATGACTATTTCCTTTGGGGATACATATAATAACGCTGTCACTACTGTTAAGAATGGCGAGCCGCTAAGCAAGATTGCCACCCGATTACGACAAGGGTGGGCAAGACGCGCATTCCGCACCCTCTCCGTCACTGCAGCTAGGAGGCGTTTGAAGAAGCGGCCTTTGTGCTGGAATCCGCCGCCTTCCACCCGCCCCATCGACATTGTGACGGAACGAGTTCGGTGTTTGAACAATGGTTCCGGAGTTCCCCAACGCGGAGCTGATTTGACACGCATGGACAAGCTGCCGCGGGAACGACGTATTTTGGGGCTTCTCACGCTTCGGCATGACGCAAAACAACGAGCGACCCTCGATCGGCACCGATAGTTCCCGGAACGGCACCCCTCCAACGCCGTCGTTTGGGCATCGGAATGTGTGTGCCTTTGTGTCTGTAAACTGATCTGCAGAGCAGCGGCGAGTTGGTGATGAGTAAACGAACAGTCGCCGCCTCGTATGGCCGGCGGATCGAGTGTATAAAAACTGTGGTTGTGCGAATGCTGGGGACACTTCTCTTGAGCAGTCATGTTAGACTGAGTCACTTCTCTCATGCAGTCATGTTGGACTGATACTCTTTTTCTCAAGCAGTCATGTTAGACTGATTTAATTTCTGTAAATAAACCCTTTTCCTCGTTCTCGATGAGATACAGTTCTTCACTTCATCAACGATCTCAGCGTAAATAAGTTGGACGACGGCATGAGCCAGCTACCTTCGAATTCATGCCGTACTCCAATCTTGGCAAAGGACCACGGACGATGGGATTGAGCCCCCACTCCTGACAACTGGCTGACAGCGGTGAGATGGACTTTGCGACATGTTGCTGTATCTGCGGTGAGTGCTTGGTTTTTTGCTTTGACTCTCTAGGCTTCATTTTGTGGTTGTTCTGTTTAGAACAGTAGGGAAGCTAGATTGTTGTGTGTTAGCTAGGTTGTGTTTTCCTAGCTAGATTTAGAGAGCAGAATCAAGGCAGTAAAGCAGCAGTCATGGAGTTAAGGACACTGCTGAGAGACGAGTTGTTGATTGTTGGTGAGGAACTGGGCCTAGATGTACGCAAGGAAATGCTCAAATCTGAATTATTGGAGCTAATTTCCGAAAAGGCCAGTGAGGAAGAAATTGAAATGGGGTTTGAACTTCTGAAAAAGAGAGAATAACGAGAGAGAAAAGAACAAGAGAGAAAGGAACGCGATAAAGATCGCGAGTTAAGAAAAATGCAACTGCAACTGGAATGAACTGGAAGCAAACGTCTGGAGTTGTCTCAAGGAAGTGAGGCGCTCTGGGACGATCAAGTGAGGCAGAATCGTACCGCATGGACAGGCTATTAAAGCCATTTGAGGTCGGGACCGACATAGGCTTGTTCCTAAGCAATTTTGAAAGGACTTGCGAAAAGATGAACTTCGGCCCGAGTACATGGCCACAGCGGCTGCTGTCTATGTTGCCGTGTGAGGCGGCGGAAGTAATCGCCAGATTGAGTGTGCAGGATGCATATGATTATGCGAAAGTTAAGGCTAGTCTCCTGAAGAAATACCGCCTTTCAGCCGAAGCTTTTCGGCAAAGGTTTAGGAGCACAGGCAAGCAAGATAGCGAGGGCTATCCGGAGTTTGCATATAGCTTAAAGGTCAACCTAGTCGAGTGGCTTAAAAGCGCGGAAGCGTACGACAGCAGAGACATGATCATTGAATGCATGTGTCTAGAGCAGTTTTACAAAACCATCCCCCAAGCTGTGAAACTGTGGGTGCAAGACAGAGGTAATGTAAACACTGTGGAAAGAGCGGCTGAATTAGCCGAAGAGTACGCAACCCGTAGAAAGTTGAACGCCGAGGAGGGAAACTGGGACGGTCGAAATGGACCGCGGAAACCATTTCCGTTCAAAAAGGGTGCGCAAACTAGACGATCCGAGCCTGTAGACATGGCGGAAAAGCCCGCAGAAAAGAGCGAGGAGAAACTTAACGGAGAAACCGCACAAAAAGAACAGAAAAGAAAATTCGAATCTGTTAGACCAATTCGCTGTTACAAATGCCACAAACTGGGACATATAGCTGTAAACTGCGAGAAGTCTAGCGTAGTTTTTTCCTACGTGGAGGAAAAAGATGAGAATATGGAACTTTTAAGTCCATATCTCCACGACCTGCACGTTAATGGAAAACCATGCCGAGTGCTAAGAGACAGTGCCGCCACGCTGGACATTGTCCATCCGTCTTACGTGATGGTAGATGACTTCACCGGAGAAGTAGCATGGATAAAACAGGTTGTAGAAGAACACAGCGTGTGTCTGCCCATGGCCAAAGTCAAAATCAGTGGACCATTCGGGGAGCTAGAGACTGAGGCTGCAGTTTCCAAATTTTTGTCACTGCAGTATCCCTACATCTTTTCGAATCGTTCGAATCAGTTACTGCGTGACAGAGGGCTCAAACTGGGAGAGGGCATAGTACAGGCATTGACCCGAGGCCAAGCTCGTAAGATCGCGGCGCTTTCGGCTGAAAATGCTCAAGCTCCTCCAGCAGAAGCAGAAAAGGGGATAACTTCAATACCCGAATCCGAGCTAGGCCCGAGGGACAAAAGAACAGTTGAGGAGAGCCTGCCAGCTGACCAGCTCAATGAGAGCGTAGCACTAGAGTGTCATAGTTCAAGCTTGCAGGAAGAGCAAGTAGACGCGCTCACAAGCGAGACAGGGTCGTTATTATCACCGGCCTCAAAGAACTTTGATCAACTCTTACGCGTGGATAGAGAGTCACTGGCAGCTGAGCAAAAGAATGATGAGAGCTTAGCTAAATTACATGACACAGCTAAAGAAGGCATTGCTAGGCGCAACGTAACGATACATGAGAAAGGAGGATTGTTGTATCGGCATTACAGAGATCGAAAGGGTAAGATTTTAGATCAGTTAGTCATACCTACTAAGTATAGGGAGGACCTTTTGAGTCTTTGTCATGGAAATGGGTGGTCCGGCCACCTAGGCATAAACAAATCAAAGGAAAGATTGCTTATGGAATACTACTGGCCTGGCTGTTTCAAAGATGTAGAAAACTTTGTAAGATCATGTGACGCCTGCCAGCGTTCTGGTAAACCAGGAGAGACTTGGAAAGCTCCACTGAAGGTAGTGCCCTTAATAACAGAGCCTTTCAGACGACTTGTAATAGACACGGTAGGGCCTCTTCCAAAAACAAAATCAGGCTACAGGTACTTGTTTACCATGCTGTGTCCGGCCACCAAGTTTCCAGAAGCAATCCCTTTGAAAGAGCTCAGCTCCACCGAAGTAGTAGACGCGCTTTTGACAGTGTTTGCACGAGTTGGGTTTCCAGCCGAAATTCAGGCAGATCAAGGGTCAGTATTCACGAGCGCACTGACTTCCACATTCTTGCAAAAGTGCGGGGTAAAGTTAATACACAGTTCTGTCTATCACCCTCAGTCAAACAGTGTAGAGAGGTGGCATTCGGTGCTTAAGCGAGTTTTGCGTGCGCTCTGTTACGAGCACAAGGAGGACTGGGAGAACTGTCTGCCGGCAACGTTGTTTGCTTTGCGAACGGTTCCACATGAGGCGACAGGGTTCTCACCAGCAGAACTAGTGTATGGGAGGACACTCCGGTCTCCACTGAGAATGTTAAGAGAGATGTGGGAGGAAAGAGGGGAGAGTCCAACCGTGGTTGAATACGTGCTAAATTTACTGGAACGGCTAAGCGCAACCCAAGAACTAGTCGGAAAGAACATGGCACTAGCTCAAAAGAACGCCAAATTCTATTACGACAAGAATGCGAGGCTTCGTACGTTTAACGCCGGAGACCAGGTAATGATCCTCAAACCTTCAAGAAAGAACAAGCTTGAAGTTCACTGGGACGGGCCCGTTAAAGTGTTGCACAAACTTTCAGATACTAACTACGCTTTGAGAATGCCCGGTCGCAGGAAGGAAGTGAGGATATATCACTGTAATTTGATGAAGCCGTATGTAGAGCGGAGCGGAGTCGTTAACTATACCGTCAAAGAGCCGGATGGCACTAGTACCAAGTTTGACGAATATAGGGCGACCTCCAACTCTGAAATCGGCCTAGAAGAAGTAGTAGAACACTCGGTAAGCTCGCATGCTCTAAGACCCGAGCAGCTAGATGAGCTAAAAGGGGTGTTAGGGGAATATCTCGACAGATTCAGCGATCGGCCGGGTAGAACCGAACTGATAACGCATGAAATTGAGCTGACCTCTACCGAACCAGTAAGATCAAAACCTTACAGGGTGTCTCCAAGACAGAGAGAGATTATGGAGGCAGAGATACAGCGCATGCTAGAGTTGGGAGTTATTGAGCCCGCTGAGAGTGACTACACGTCACCGCTAATACTCGTAGAAACCCCTAACAAGGACCCTCGTCCGTGTGTTGACTACAGGAAGTTAAATGCGATCACTAGGGATCAGCTGTACCCGATACCCAACATTGAGGAACGAATTGAAAGAGTTAGCGCTGCTAAATACATTTCAACTATAGATCTCGTGCGGGGGTACTGGCAAGTTCCCCTATCAGAAAGTGCCAGCCGCTATGCCGCATTCATCTCGCCTGTAGGCACTTTTCGCCCTCTCGCACTCAGCTTCGGGCTGAAGAACGCGCCGTTTAGCTTCTCTAAGTTAATGGATATTGTCCTAAAAGACTTGCAGGAGTTCGCCTTACCTTATCTTGATGATGTGGCCATTTTTTCGGACAGCTGGGAACAACACGTATCGCACCTCAAACAGGTGTTCTCACGGTTGAGGGAAGCCGGCTTAACGAAGAAAGCGGAAAAGTGTAGGTTTCGTTGTTCGCAGGTTACTTATCTGGGCCATGTTGTCGGTCAGGGCATGAGACGGCCGGCTGAGCTGAAAATAGCTACGATTGGAGAATTTTCTCAGCCGCGCACGAAAACGGACCTTCGTTCATTTTTGGGACTTGTGGGGTACTATCAACGGTACATTCCGAATTACTCGCAATTGGCAAGTCCATTAACAGACGCCCTCCGAAAGGGAGCACCGAGTAACGTACACTGGGATAAGGACAAAGAGAACGCTTTCCAAAGTTTGAAAACGCTATTGGTTTCTCGCCCGGTGCTTCGCGCGCCAGACTACACAAAGGAATTCATAGTTCAATGCGACGCAAGCGACAGAGGTATGGGCGTGGTACTTAGTCAGGTCGGCGACGATAACGAGGAGCATCCTATCCTCTACGCCAGCCGTAAACTAAATGTAAGAGAGGAAGCCTATAGCGCTTCAGAGAAGGAATGCGCTTGTTTGGTTTGGACCGCCCAGAAGTTGTCGTGTTACTTGTACGGAGCGAAGTTCATCTTCGAGACCGACCACTGTCCTCTGACGTGGCTCAATCAAATGTCACACAAAAACGGCCGCTTGCTCCGATGGAGCCTCACTCTCCAAGAGTACAACTTCTCCGTTAGATATAAGAAGGGAAAGTTGCATAGCAATGCGGATGGTTTGAGCAGGCTAATTTGAAATCTGCGTTTGGGGGTCCCGCCTAAATTTTAGGGTTACTAGTGTTAATTTTATTAAGCGAAGAAGATCCCCTCTCATTTAGCAGGATTCCCTCCATGATTGCTGAATTTGTCAGCAGGAATTTGCTTCAGAAATTGGCATAGCGAAATGTAGCATTTTTTTTGTTTCTGCACTTGTGTTGTTGTTGTTTTTTGAAGCCTAACGAGTCTAAAGTGAGAGCCAATGCACGTCATCTCGGCGCAGAGCCGTGTTGTGGGGTTCATTTTGCAGTTGCCTGTCCTTGTTGGATGTTTTGGGGCGGTGACATCAATGCACAAGTGGTCGCTGCGAGCCAAGACATCAATCCCCCCTTGACCAGCAGCCGTTCTCTTCCTGCCTAGCGGTTGTCAGCGCTAGACAGTCGAGATTTTTCAAGCCATGGAGGCGCTGTTAAGAATGGCGAGCCGCTAAGCAAGATTGCCACCCGATTACGACAAGGGGGGGCAAGACGCGAATTCCGCACCCTCTCCGTCACTGCAGCTAGGAGGCGTTTGAAGAAGCGGCCTTTGTGCTGGAATCCGCCGCCTTCCACCCGCCCCATCGACATTGTGACGGAACGAGTTCGGTGTTTGAACAATGGTTCCGGAGTTCCCCAACGCGGAGCTGATTTGACACGCATGGACAAGCTGCCGCGGGAACGATGTATTTTGGGGCTTCTCACGCTTCGGCATGACGCAAAACAACGAGCGACCCTCGATCGGCACCGATAGTTCCCGGAACGGCACCCCTCCAACGCCGTCGTTTGGGCATCGGAATGTGTGTGCCTTTGTGTCTGTAAACTGATCTGCAGAGCAGCGGCGAGTTGGTGATGAGTAAACGAACAGTCGCCGCCTCGTATGGCCGGCGGATCGAGTGTATAAAAACTGTGGTTGTGCGAATGCTGGGGACACTTCTCTTGAGCAGTCATGTTAGACTGAGTCACTTCTCTCATGCAGTCATGTTGGACTGATATTCTTTTTCTCAAGCAGTCATGTTAGACTGATTTAATTTCTGTAAATAAACCCTTTTCCTCGTTCTCGATGAGAAACAATTCTTCACTTCATCAACGATCTCAGCGTAAATAAGTTGGACGACGGCATGGGCCAGCTACCTTCGAATTCATGCCGTACTCCAATCTTGGCAAAGGACCACGGACGATGGGATTGAGCCCCCAATCCTGACACTACCAAATTAAATACTGTTCTTTGTATCGTGTCCAAGTGGTGCCACGAAAATTATTTATTTATTAATAGAAATAAATTTAAATTTCTGGTTTTTATAACACCTCAACGTAAGTTGCCCTCATTACCAGGCATCACAATTGACTCGCGTTTGATTTGTGCCAGTGATAGTCTATCTTTCATTGGCGTTCACCTCGACGCAAACCCTAAGTTCGTTAACCATATTGCTCATATTAGAAAGATGGCAACATTCAGTATTCGTGTATTGTTTAAAGCACGCTCATATTTTTCTCATCAGACCATTCTTTCTTTTCGCTTCGCGTTCATTTATGCTCATATCAGTTATGGCATCGTATCATGAGGAAATACTTATCAGTATGATCTTTCATCCCTTGAGCCCTTACAAAGTCGAGCTATTCGGATTATTGTTCACTGTCCTCGCGACGGCAACGCCTCTGCTCTTCTTCGTTCCAACAGCATCCTTAATATTAATAACTTGTTTCGGTTTAATCTAATTTTGTTGTTGCCTTAACCAAATAACAAATATCAACTTTCTATCAATTTTATTGATTCTGAGCTTTTAGTAAATACCAACTGTACCAGATTTGCTGTTAACAATAATTTTTTGCTACCCGAGGTTTCTACTAATTACAGTAAATAATCGTCATCCTTTTGCGCGATCACATCATGGAATCATTTACCTATAATACGTTTCTAAAATACAAAGTTTCTTTAATCTCTTTCATGACCTCATTAAAAGACTCTTTGTTAAATTTTTGATGTTCTGGCTTGTTGAGTTGGACTAGATTTGTGTTCTTATACAATATTTATTTCTCAATGTCATTTTTTGTTTTCATGCGTTTTTATGTTTTCTATTCCGTCTTGCTTACTGTTCTTTCTTACTTGATATATTTATTCTGTTGTTGGCACTGCTGCTAATCCTTGCATTGTTTAGCTGTAATCGTCAACGAGGGTCCCGTTGCAGTCTCGTACCTTGGGACCCTCGTCTGTATATCTTACATGCTGTAATGACATACGATGTAGTAATAATAATAAACTGATTTGATTTGATGGGCGAGTGTTTGCCTTGTGGCAAACGTCCAATTAACGCCTTTGTGGTGTTGAGACGTAACACTGGCAGCTCAACAATATTTGACTTTACAAAAGCATCTACAAAGGCTAGAGAAAACCAAACATTAGTATTTGCCTATCGATTTGCCTTTATTGGTGTACCTGCTCAACAGTGGTATTCATAAAAATGTCGACGGTGAACAGCAGCAGTTGTGTTGGTGACAAAACTAGAAGACCTTGTCCGTCTCTCTTTAGCGCACGTGGTCATATTCTCGCCAATGCCAAAATTGTTTCGATTGTTTAAAAAAGTTCGTATTAAATCTTTTTCTCCACAGAGGTGCGCCTCAAGAAGATACAGAGACCTTGTCAAAGCAAGTACCAAACAAAAGTTTTGGACCATAATTATCTATAACCAGCTGCTCAACAGTATTTTGGACCCGCTGTATCTCATTTAGATTTCAGAGAAACCCTTTAATATTTCATTTGGTATATGCATTTGAACAATAAAATGAAGAAATAAAGCAATAAAACATTCTTGCACAAATCTTTATTTCGCCACTATTGAAGGGTTGATGAGCTACGGAGCAGACTAATGGTCTTTAGCTCCATTGGTCTACACATACACACACGCACATGGACGCACATGCTCACACATACGCACCCCCCCCCCCCTTGCTAAAATGCTAAAATGCTAAAATGCTGTGCTAAAACACGCATACACACGCACGCAGACGCTCGCGCATGCGCACACACACATACACACGCACGCGCACAGAAAGACAGCGCATGTCAAATTGAAGGCTCCGAACACAAATTTCCAGCGAAGCCCAGTCTCCATACTCGGAGAGAGTACACGCAGCGCTTCCGGCAATGAGGTTAGTTTGCTTGCGTCATCGATTCACCTTGCGCCGCCGTCCGCAGCAGCTTGCGTCGTGGCAGCGCTGTCGTTTATACTGGTTGGACCAATGTTCGTAACATTGATAATGACACCGGGCTGCGTGGAGATGAGCAGGTAAAACAGTACTTGCGCATACTTAGACAACTCCCAAATGAGTTTCTGCGTGACCTTTTTAAGAGTGCCCCAAAGCATCAAGTTTCTACAGCATGAATTTACCAATGCTTGCTTTATTATTTTTCTACCAAGTTTTATTTCTGTGTACGCGACTGTTTTGAAACAACGCATTATTCAAATCGCCAGAAAGCTTGAGCACCAACAAAATTGTTGTCGGTAATAGCGTAAGGAAGTACATGTAGGGAATAACGATTTTTTGGGGGTTACAAGAAAGTTAATGCACGAACGTCGCACTCGAGGTACATCTTGGCGATGAAAAGGTAAATCAGCGAAGAACATAGTGGTCAGCCGCGTCTGACAATTTGCCGCCGTCTTCTTACACTAAAAAGCGGTACATACACATTACAAACACGATATCCTTGCGAAAAAAGTGCTCGTTTGTGGCAAAAAATAACCACCTTCAGCAAACTCTGCTGCCATTTTGTTTAGGAGTGAACTTACGTAATTTTGATAAATTTACTTTATTCGATCACCGTATGGCAAAGACCAGCAACCAGTGCCTGTCATTTTGTGAAATAACTGCCCAGCAGATTACAAAAGAAAAGAAGAAGAAAGCTGCCATAAGTGAATGTTCCTTCTTCATCGGGGTAGGTCCGTGTCCTTCCAGAGGTCCATGACGTCACTACCGGCGGTCTTTGCAGCGATCAGCTCTTTCATTCTTGTGACCTGCTCCGACGAAAAGTGGTTTTTCCAGTCTCCCACAATGCCTTTCCTCACAAAATCTCCTTTGATCGGCTTCGAGAACATTTGTTTCATAGTTTCGACTGCCGACCTCATCGATTCGGGCAGTTCTTCTAAAGGCGTGCTGATCATTTGTTTGGCCCATTCTCCCAATTGGGAATAAAGTTTTCTCATGGACTTGAGGCTAATCGTGTCGAGAACCTTGTCCAAAACTTCCGGGTGCTGCCTCAGCCTGTCGCCGTACTGCTGCTTGTCGACGAAGTCGGCGATCTTCAGCACACAGCCACGAGAGTCCTTCTTGAGCTCCTCGTACGTCAGGAACAGCACGTTGTCGTCGCCGCGGTGTTCGTACCAGGACAGAAGGTGGGCGAAGTAGTCACCGTAGTCGACTTTTCCTTCAACGAACATGTCGAAGTACTCGTCGAACGTACCGTCGAAAAGCATCGCGTGGAAGCTCTTCACGTGGTAATAGGCCGACACGCAGCAGTCGTAAGGGTTGCGGGTTATGTAGACGTACTTGGCCTGAGCCGAGTAAGGGACCTTGTTGAACGGCAAGTGGGTCTTGATGGCCCCGGGCCGAGGCATAACGCGCGCGACGTCGGCTCCCATGAAGTCCAGGAACGGACTGCTGCTCAAGAATTCCATGATGTTCGCTGGCGCCGCGCCGTCGCGCAGTATGCTGTACACGATGTGCTGCATCCAAGTGGTGCCGCATTTCGGGTAACTCGCAACGAAGAGGTCGCCGTCTAGCGGCGTGTAGGATAACGCGGAGCGCACGTTTTCCTCCGGATACCCCACGTTGAGGTACACTCCCTCCACATCTCGGTAAAGGTTTTGAGAGCCTGGTTCGAATGCCTGCAACGAGAAATAAATTTGACCGACATCAGAGACCAATTGTGGCAGGTCGACCCCGCTAAGCGGAAGTGCGTTCGCTCAGTTTTCCGAAGACGAGTGTTGATGGGTGTTGATGAATAGCCGAGCTGCCTGCTTTGAGCATGGCCTCCGAGACCGGGTGGCGCGCACTGCACAGCTTTAACACCCATCGGTCCTCGTGAAAGTAGACAGTGCTTTGAAATCGAGGGTTCGACGGAAGCCCGTCTGGTCGGGATGAAGCATTGAAGAAGTAAAACGAAGGACACCGACCAGATTGTGAACAGATTGTGAACAAGGCTTCCGTAGCGAAGCCGAAACGTCTTTTAGATTTGTTTCATTTTTTAGCACTTCTATGTTGGTCGGTGTCCTTCGTTTTACTTCTAGACAGTGCTTTGCATAATTCGCTCCCGTATACCACGTTGAAATGAGCGTTGCACCCCATGACAGAATAATTTAATACTTGAATATAGAATTAAGCGAGGACTGCTTCCAATAATTATGACTGTAGGTCTCTTCTCTACAGGTCTTGAAAGCGGTTCATACAGTTCACCGGTAACGGACACCGCCGGTATAAGACGGCCTTCTTATTGAAAGCACGCGCTAAGCAAAATGGGCGGCCGTCTCCCTCGGTGTACGTGCCATTTCTCATCGACTCATCTGTATGCTTCCAAAAGTCGGTCACACACAGGCCTATTTGTCGATCACACATGGTGAACCATGGGGGCCCGAAAAAGAATTTGAATTTGCATTTATTTACTTCAACTACATAAAATCTCATGATGATGCAAGGACAAAAGGCAATGCGAGCCTGACAGAGGTCCTTCATTCCGCCTAGTAGCAGCAGTACAGCGCACATAAGAAATGCACATTTGCTACAAACAATTTTAGTGATTAAACAAAGAATTGCGCTTGATGTGTACAGAATATTCATAGTTTAGGTAATAGTAATGTCGAGCTTGCACGCAAGACAGCATATGTGGGCGACCGTGGAGAATCATAACCCAATTTCCAGCGAAGCTGTTTCTTTCGAACAGTTGCAATAACAGTTTCAGTTTCCTGTTATTATATCGCACACTTTAACAAGTTGCCTGTATATGACTGTGCCGTATGAAACCTTGCCCTCATGTAATGCTTTGGAGCATTTATTGTTGGGAACATCTAAAAACCTAAACCAAGTAATTGGTCAGCACACATGTTACTTCGCCATAACAATTACCATGATGTCCTTTCTCCCTCCCCTCAATTTCGGCTAGATTTGAAATTGGTTGAGTTCACAGTTCTCCAAGGGCAGCGGGATAAATTATGCTTCCTTCGTAAAAGACATTCATAAAGCTCCGGATCACCTGCATGCGTAATTTACTGCAAATGCCATAATTAGTACCCTGTCTTTGAAGTATAACACGCCCTTTATTTTCGCCAGGTATAAACAATGTGTCTTGTTTAGGTCACCGAGGACATCGTTGAAACTAAGTAGGAACGTGTTATAGGACGCCTGAGAATAGGGAAATAAAAACCACGGCTCAGTAATTATTTGCAACGCTTCTAACTGGACAAGGATCGTACAAATTTTGTCGCGCATTGTCTTTGTCCCCTTTCCACAAAATATAGACCTGTTGTAAACTATAGCTATGTGGACGCTGGAAATCATAGCTGACAGCGGCCATACCGCGCGCTGTAACCCTTGAATAAGGCGCTGTGTCCCGTCTCCTTCCTTGTTTCTGTGTGTGTTCGCGCCGAGTACCCAAGATGAACTTGAATAAGACTTTTTTTTTATTTTTTACAGAGGCTGTGCTTGATCTAACCACATTTAACTTCGCACAGTGAGTTTCCATATAGCGTAGCACCAATTTTCGCTAAATTTGGTCTTGGCTGCTTTTATAGTTCTGCCAGGGCAGCGGGCTCAGTTCTTCCCAGCTCATTAGACACGCTCACCACACTCTAGAGGGCTGGCATGCGCAATTTATTGTGGAAGCCCCAATTACCCATCTATTTTCAACTATATTATATACCTAAGCACCACCCGTTACCGTGTCCTTGTAGTTCCCAGACATAAAGAAGCTGCCTCCTTTAGTTCAGTGATTAATAAGGTTGGTAAAATTAGAGCAAGGTGGATCAAGGTGGATTGCCGTAGAGTTGGGAAGGACACGTGACAATGTATGACGTCACGATTCATGGACCTAACAAATGAATTAGAGAAGTCATGATGCTTTCGTATTGAAATCACGCAAGGATACTCAAGTGACTGACAATTTTTCCTTTTTCCTGGGTATGCAGCGATCTCGCGATACATTGGAAAGGGGCGTCGCTGCGCGCTTGCGCCCCCCCCCCACCCTATACAGCGGGCTTTCACACAGATTAACACTAAGCCCGCATGTCCGTTGCAAGAAAGAAGCGATCGACCGCGACCGGACGCGCCCAGCCAGGCAGCGTGGCAACACCGGCGTTATGTTGAAACCAGCCACGTGCCGATTATAAGCGATAAGCCGGCACTGAAAGTGGATCGAAGCGCACCGTCGGCTTCCATTACAACGGGAATGCGTGCTTCGTTTTTTTGGAAACGCTGTTGAGAGCGTGGCAAGCCATGCGCGCAGTGAAGCCTTTCCCTTCCCTTCCCTTCCCCCCTCTCTATCTCTTTTTATCCCTCGAGGACATTAAAGAAACACTAGAAGGTGACGTTATGAAAAAGTTTCATAGGGTGTTTGCGAGCATGCTCTACAACTCTTCTACTCAAGTACATGTATAGTAAGATGTTTTTATTTTATTCAGCATTTTTTTTAGACACAGTGAAGGTCTTGGATGGCAAGGCTAAAGGCAGAACATTGTCTGCCTGACTAAGGCCCTGTCACCTATACATTGCTCAACGGCAAGGTAGCATATCATAAAATATAGTATACACACATATCAATAGCGTCGATTACACATACACAGCATACATTACAAACATACGTGCATTAAATACAAGAATCATTGTACAATTTTCTAAGTAGAAACATTTTAGGTCCACCAGAGTGATATGAATACGACAAGAAGTTTTATATATATGTATATATACAAGCACAATATGAAACCGACTTAATATAGTTATACATAAAACACATAAGAAACCAATTAGCACAATGTCAATAAGAAAGGTAAAGCAAATGTCTTTTCATAGCACTTTTAAAGCAGTTTAATGATGTGAAGTTAAATATACTGGACTAATTGGTTACCTATTGGCATTTCAAAAAAAAAAGAATGATAGCAAATAGGAGGACTGCGAATTGTATGCCGTTGGTCTCAATAGTTTAAGATGCACCACTTTGCCTTTAGCTTGGTTCAAGTTACGTGAAACATACGGTATAACTTGAAGTTACGGATGTCGTCTTCATTTATGTCGCTCATTACACATACGAAAGAATAACATGCAACAAAAATACAAAGATGCTTTTGAACCTGTGCAGTAGCCATTTCCTTGCCGCTTTTCTCCTCGCGTAAGTGTGGTGGAGATGCCACGGCAAACCGATGTCAAGGGCTGTTCCTTCAACCTGTGACAGACGATAAGCGTACAAGAAGGCAAACGTTTGAACAACGAGCTGGTACAGACGTCGACAGTATATAGAGGGTGTCACAGCTGCCATGCACCAAGATTTAAAAATATGCAAAAGCCACGTAGCTGGACAGAACCAAGGTAACGTTGTTTGCTGTCGCTTGGAGATACTCAGCGCATTTTTGGATTACGTCCAATTTCATAATTAGTTTTCTATAATTATTCAACTTCTCAAGTATTATAGTTAGGTGAAAAGTGACAATGGAAAATTGCAGAGCAACATGAAAAGCTCCCGACACAGCTTTCTGTTGGTCATTACGCGCTACATAAATGTGTTTTTCCGAGCGTGAAAGAAGCCCGAGAACACGCGCAAAATTCCTCGAGCGGCCAGTCGCGCGGGTATTCGGGCGCCATCTCGTTCCTCTAGAGAAAACTGCTCCTCAAAAAGGTTCCATAGTTTGACACAGATAATGAGAGGATAGCAGAGAACGTGCCGAAAATTTACTAAGGCCAGTTAAAATAGAAAAATCGGCGGAGTTGCCCTTTAAGTGCTGACGCATTTCTCTCGAATTTATCGCTAAATCGTCGCTAATTCTTTTTTCTCCGTTGAGCGTTTCATTGCATTATATTTCACAATGATACCCCAAGGGACGGCGATCGGAGAAATGTATATTTGGTAGAACGCTTTCTTAAGGGACCAGTTGGTACACATCTCGCTCGGAACCGAGCAAAAGAGAAAATGCGCGTAAACCCAACGCAGTCGCCGGAAGAAACACATACTCTTTAAGAACACTGAGTGAAAAAAAAGAACAGAAAAAAGAACACATACAAGAAACATGCTGTGGTGTCGATGCCGGAGAATGAGGTGAAACAAACCTTGCGGTAAGATGAGCCGAGCTGCCGCGTCAGCGCGCGTCCGGGTTCTGTTGGCCGGCAAAGGGAGGGTACCACAGCGCCGCAAGAGCTGCTGCTGGAGAAAGCCCGAGTGAACGTCACGCCCACAAGCCACCAAGCGCTCCGCGAGATAGTTTAGCGAGTGTGTGTGTGTGTGTGTGTGTGTGTGTGTGTGTGTGTGTGTGTGTGTTTGTGTGTGTGTGTGTGTGTGTGTGTGTGTGTGTGTGCGTGTGTGTGTGTGTGTGTGTGTGTGTGTGTGTGTGTGTGTGTGTGTGTGTGTGTGTGTGTGTGTGTGTGTGTGATTGTGAAGAGGAAGCGGCGCTCGAAAGAGAGCAACAGCACTCAAAATGGGGGAGAGCGTAGCCTCCATGGTCGGGGCCTTCGAGATGGCACCACCGGTTCGCCGTGTGATCTCGGAGGCCACGTTCATTGCATTCTCTTTCCCGTGGAAACCGCTATAACTGCGTCACAAGCTTAGCGTCACTTCCTGCGCGCTCGCGGCCTGAGCGACGACGGCTCGCGTGCGATTCTGCGTCGCGGGGGGGGGGGGAGGGGGGAGGAGAAATAACTTCCTCCACGTTCGGCGTCAAGGACGCCGCGATTACCGCGTTTTCTCGAATACACTGACCACCTTCGGGCCGATGGTCGTGTTGTACTTCAGAAGGCGACGGTATTTAGCCAACGTAATTCGAACTTCAGGATACACTGGCCGATGCTTTGAATTTTAGGTAGCAGCAGATCGAACGACGCGGCACGAAGGAGCCCACGGGAACTCATGCCTTATATATGTCATACAACATTCATGACGTGTGACTTCCTGGTACATAGCTAGCTGCAGTTTAGGCTATAGCAGTGCAGGATTCCCTTCTTGCGCTTGATAAAGCTTTGAGTGTATTCGACAAAGCATTCTTCAGAACGATACATATGTCGATATATTTACCAGCTTCTGGTGGATTCATCCGGCGGCATTTCGGCCGTCACTGGGGTGGAAAGGGGCGGGTGGCCGTGACTACAGAGTCGGCAGGAAGCAGGAGTGTGACACGGCGTCATTTAATGTGCCTTCTCTATTCAAAGAGGCAGCTGCAGCTACACGAGCAATGGTTTGTACGGAAAACAAGATGAAGCAAAACGAAGAAGTGCTAGCAGGCCAGTTTCAAGTAGCTTGTGTGCTTATGGGGTCGCTCGTGCGCCGCGTTAGCGTGCGTGCGATTTGTCGCAAAAGCGCAGAAACAGCCGCTCGATTTTGACGCCGGCGCCTGCAGTCGTTTCCTGCAAGTCAATTTGCGCACGGCCGCTCCATGCAAACGCACGTGGCGCGTTTTCATCGAGCGGCCGTGACCGACGTGATGAAGCCTACTCTCGCGGCAGGCTAGCGCGGATGACCATATATATATATATATATATATATATATATATATATATATATATATATATATATATATATATATATATATATATATATATATATATATATATATATATATGGCGACAGAGTGCCTAATAAGTTGCCTAATTTCTTAATTTTCTTTGTTGATTTTCTTATTGTTGTGGTTTGTTTGTCAAACATTGAAATTAATTTTTGGTGTTTAACGTGCCGAGCGTACGATAAGATTAAGATAAGTAAGATAGATAGGTAGGAGGGACCCCGGGTTACTTTTCACGACCTGGAGCTCAATAACGTGCGACCAATGTAAAATGTGCAATGGACAATTCCGCCTCCATCGTAATGCGACCGCCATACATAGACAGGGGTCAAACTTCCGACCTCGGCAGCGCAACGCCAGCCACTAAGCCACCACGTGGGATTGTTTGTTTGTTAACTGTGACAGCACGGGAAGCTTGGCTATTTGAAGAGCTCACTATAGCGAATCGTAGCTAAAGAGAGAAGACAAAGAAAAAAAAACTAAATGGTAGACAAAAATATATAGAAATAATGAGCACTTTTCAACATCGCTCAGAGTAACGCAGACTCACATTATGCATACTAAGAACCTAACTTAAAGTTGTGTATATAGTATATATATCGTACGTAACGCATAGTCCACGCATGACCTGTGTAGCATCGGACAAACACGAGGATGTTCTCTATATATAGTCTCTCTATAGTCTATATAGTCTCTAAACAGTCGGACATAGTCAAGCTGCTCATGCAACTTTGTGCCAGAAAACCCTCCAGTTGAACCTGGAAAATAAACTCATATCATATCATATCATCATACTAACACTGAAGTAGTTCAGTTCACCACAACGCGCGTGAAAGGCCATTAACGTGGAAAAGCTGTTACGGGTGTTTTTGTTTATGGCACCTGCAGGTGAGCGGTTCACGTGAGTTTCACACGACCGCGTCAATGCCCGTTCACTGTGACATGTCCTCCGGAGGCCATGGCTTTGTTTGATAAAATTTGTTTTATGCTTCTTTTCACACGCAGTACCAGTGATTCTTTCTGGCCTTGTGTTCCTGCACAGGCTTACCAATTCATTAGGCGCCGAAAATATAGCGTTTATGTCACTCCTTCCCGCAATTCTTTTTTTGAACTGTGGTAGAAACCGTGCGTGTAGGGCATGGCAGCGAATTTTCTTTTGTTTGTGGTGGTTTTTGTGCCATCCGCCTGCTCGGAACCTGTGTGCTTCAGGCTCAAACAATCCGGCGGCTGACACGGCTACGCTATCCAGCACCACTCAAACGTACTACTTGTCATTCGAAGCTATCGGGCATTAGGTGCAGGCATGACTTCTTCAGCGCTTCACTATGCCCACCTTCGCGATTCCTCTCTTCACAAGTTTAGTATTACGCGTGGAATGAAGTGGTAAGAGTGGCTTACTTGCCCTAGGTTCCCGAGTTGACCAATGTTGTTGAAGTTTAGCGCTGTCTGCTTGTCAAATGTGCCTTTTTGTGTCCCTCTCAACCTCCACCATCATCATCATCATCATCGTAGTCGTCATCATCATGATCATCATCATCACAATCATCATCATAAACCTAGAAGTCCACTGCAAGACGAAGACCCCTCCCTCCGATCTCCAGTTACCCGTGCTGCGCCAACCGATTCTAACTTGCGCCTGCGAATTTCTTAATTTCACCGCGCCACCTTTCTTACGTTATAATTTAGAATATCTTTTATTTTCTCCTTGTTGACCAGTTTTGACAATTCCGCGAATTCTATCTGATCTCTCGAGTTGGACTGTTTCCTTCTTTGTCGTTTCATTATTATGTCCTTCGTTGCTTGGGGGAGCTTATCTACTGGTTGCCTTGGTGCATTGCCTCCCACTTCAAGTGCTGCTTCCGAAGCCAGCCTAGTTACGGTTTCATTCATTACCTCTATGTCATCTACATCTCGCGAAGTCGAACTACTTTCTTGTAGCTTGCGCTACAACAAAGTAGAAGCTTCCATAGAAGCTTATACATTCAAAACATGGCGGTTCGTCGGTGACTCATAGTGATAGGGTGCCTCACAAAGCCCACTGACTATAGTAAAGGCTCATGACGCTTAACGCCATCTGTGTGACGAGTAAAAACCTTTGGCGGAACGAAAATTAACCTGTCGCCATATCCGTCAGAGCAAGGAGTGACGTCATTTTTGTTGTCAAAGGCGCGAAACTTGTCTTGTTGACCTGCCATCGGATCTGGACTTTCAATTGCCGCGCAGTTCGTATCAACGTGTGTTTACAACTTTTAGCCTGGAAAGCGATGAAGCAAAACGTGAGCCGCATGGGTGTTGAAATCGCATTCATGCATAGAACGTCGTTTCTTGGCAGGCCAAAAGAAGCTTTGGGCGTTCAGGCGTTGTCGCACCGTCAGAGGCCAAACGCAAGATAAATGTAACTGGTAGCGAAGCTTCCATAGATGCCCACACGTTCTAAACTGGCGGTTTATCGGCGGTTCATAGGGCTTAGAATCCCTTAAGTGACGAAGGAACACTTTCGGCGGAAGAAAAAATAATGCGACGCCATATCCGTTAAAAAAAGAAGGGACGTCATTATGTTTTAAAGTCGCGAAATTTGTTTTGGTGGACTGCCATTAAAGCTGTACTGTCAAATGTTCCGCCATTACACTTGGTGGGCATGTCGAGCTTCCAGTGCGGAAAGCGATGGAACAACAGCTCTGTCGTACTGGTGTCCAGACGACACCCCTGCACAGAACATGCTTTTTTTGGAGGACGCGTCGAAAGCCTTGGGTGTACAGTGATGGTCCCATTATCGGATGCCAAGCCCGTCGGCCAGCGTAGCCCCACGAAAACAGCCTAACCAAACATTTATCTCGCGGTCGCAACTACGTACTTTTGACTGAACAGGTTAAGAAACGATGAAAGTGCCCGCGCCACCAAATTCAGACAAACATGGACATTCAAAACAACACAACCTATGCGGGGGCGTATTGCAAAAGGTGAACTTTACGAGCACGCCTTTCTGCAGAATTCAAGAGCTGCGTTGTAGATGTAGCGGCATCGCATTGCAATTAAGTGATAGCGGCGTCTTATAGTGGGCGCTGAAAGAAGTATTTGTTGATAATGATAAAGTAAAATAAAATGGTAGGCGACCTAAATATTTGGCTCAGGTGTCTCTCAGTGGCACTCGCACCTCGGCGTTAGTGTTATTTAGCTTAAGCGAGCGAACGTCTTTCCCCTGACATGATAGGCAGGCGAGGAGGAAGCGCAGCGCGCGACACCTGGTGGGGCGTAGCTCCCTAGCGGGCGGCGCACGAAGAGCAGCTTACGCGCTGTTAAGAATGGCCAGCTGCAGTGCAGGATTGCCACCCACTTACGACTATGAAGGGAACATCCCGGCGCTGTTAAGAATGGCCAGCTGCAGTGCAAGATTGCCACCCATTTACGACAATGACAGCAACCTCCCAGTGCTGTTAAGAATGGCCAGCTGCAGTGCAAGATTGCCACCCGCTTACGACTATGACGGCAACATACCGGGAGCTTCGCCGCCAACTTCTAGCCACAGCGTGACTAAATCGACTTTGTGACGGAATGAGTTCGGCGGGCCAACTATTGTTCCCAAACTCCCCAACGCGCTACCCGGAACGGCTCCGAGTTCTACGGGGCCCCTCTGACGTCGGCTCCGGACATTCGAACGTGTGTGCCTTTGTGTGCGTAGGCCGTCCTGCGGGAGGCGGCTAGTTTGCGCCGACGAAACGAACGTTCGCCGCCTTGTACGGCCGGAGGACCGAGTGTTTAAAAACTGCTGTTGTGCGGTTGCTCGACCACTTCTCTCGAGCAGTCAGGTTGGACTGACACTCTCTCTCAAGCAGTCATGTTAGACTGATGTACTTTCTCAAACAGTCATGTTAAACTGACATAAATATTGTAAATAAACCCATATACCTCGTTCTCAATGAGAAGCAGTCCTTCCCTTCATCAACGTCCTCAGAGTGGATAAGTTGGACGACGGCATGGGCCAGATACCTTCTAATTCATGCCGGACTCCAATCTTGACAACGGATCACGAGCGACGGGATTGAGACCCCAATCCTGACAGCGTCCTCTCCGGTGCTGACGTCAGAGCAGTAACCAGCGCGCGCGCGCAGCTGTTGCGAGCAAGCGAGCGAGCGAGGGAGGAGGCGAGCGCCGGGAGAGAAGTGAGGAAGGAGTGAGTGACGTCGCATCCGCACTGCCAGAAAGATGTTGCCTATGCCAGGCAACTGTTTTCCATTAATTAGGCGGTTAGATATTGTTACGGTGAAGTGAAGGAAGACGTTGAATTGGACTAGAGAAAGACGAAGTCTGGCGGTTGCCTGAACGCCATATCCATCATTTGTAAATATAAGTTATTTTACACTCGTGGGCCTGCTTTCTTCCCGCAACATCTTGGTGGAAGGTGCGGGGTACCACCACGGAACTTCGCAGCGGACGTCATCTACCTGCTGCCACAATGGCAAATCAACCGACACAAGCGACAACGCCTCGGCAGCCCGTGCCCACGGTCATCCTCACTCACCCACGGGACCCGGGAACATTTTGTGGCACGGACAACGTCGACGTCGAGGACTGGCTTACGATGTACGAGCGAGTGTGCGACAACAACAGGTGGGATCCTGCAATGATGCTTGCAAACGTAATATTTTATCTGAAGGGAACTGCGAAGCAATGGTATGACACACATGAAGCTGACCTAACGAGCTGGGATGTTTGCAAAGAAGAAATGCGAGACCTGTTCGGCAGACCTGTCGGTCGTCAACTGGCAGCTAAAAAAGAACTTGCGTGCCGCGCTCAGACGTCCACAGAATCCTATGTCGTGTACATACAGGATGTGCTGGCCCTCTGTCGCAAGGCTGATGACAACATGACCGAGGCAGACAAGATTGGCCATATATTGAAAGGTATTGCAGACGATGCCTTCAATCTCTTGATGTGTAAGGATTGTGCCACTGTGGATGCAATTATTAAGGAGTGCCGGCGCTTCGAACAAGCGAAGGGCCGCCGCGTCACTCAAACTTTCGACCGGTTGCCCAATACCGCCGCGACATCTTCTTGCGAAGACCCGCCGCGGTTCGTTCAGCCCGCAGGACCGGAAGAAATAACGCGCATCGTTCGCCGTGAGCTTGAGGCCATGGCCCCGGCTCCCGTTCGTTCAGACTGTCGGGGAAGCGTACCCGCTATCTCCCTTATACAAGCGGTCGTTCGAGAGGAAATAGCAAGTTTGGGCATTCCATCTCTCTGCTCAGTCCGCCATACCAACACCTACCAAATTTCTCCGACCGCTCGCTCCCGGACGCAAAGCTTTCCACCACTCCGTCGCGACCCAGCTGAATGGCGCACAGCGGATGATAAACCCATCTGTTTTAATTGTTCCGGTATTGGACACATCGCCCGTCATTGCCGCAACCACTGGTCGTCGCCTCCTCGGTGGTCGTCTCCGAGTCACTACAGCCAAGTACCCGACAATCGCACTTTCTCGCCCTATACGCCGACTAGGAACATCAACGCCGACAGTGCTCCACTAAGATCCAGCCGATCCCCGTCTCCGCAAGGTCGTAGGTCCCGTTCGCCTCTCGTTCACCGCTCTTCGTCCCCTTCTGCAACCGGTCGCTTCGCTTCGGGAAACTAGGCGGTGCAGCTCCCGGAGGTGAAGCTGCAACTCCGACCCGGCCCAGAAATCCTCTATTGACCCTGCCTACATGTGGAAACCTGCTGGACATTGAAGTCGATGGCGTTCCTGTTAGATCTCTCGTTGATACAGGAGCGCAGCTTTCAGTTATGAGCGCTGCTCTCCGCCGCCGGCTCAAAAAGGTTCTGACCCCCGCCGTACCGTGCACCGTGCGAGTCGCCGATGGGAGTACGTCACCTGTCCTTGGAATGTGCACAGCACGTGTGACCATTGGGGGCCATTATACCGTTGTTCTATTTATCGTCCTTGAACACTGCCCACACGACCTAATTCTCGGCCTCGACTTCCTTTCGAAACACTCTGCCCAAATTGACTGCTCCGCAGGTGTTGTACAGTTGGACCTGCCGCTTCCTGCCGACGCATCCACTTGTGCTCCACACCGCTTATGTGCTGCTGAATTTGCAAGGCTGTCTCCACAGGCTGCTACAAATGTCCTGCTGACGCCCTGTCCTCCCGTACCTGATGGCGAGTACGTCCTGTCGCCGCTTACTGACGTGGTTTTGTCGCGTAATATTGCCCTACCGAGCACCTTAATTCGGATCCGCGAAAACTGCGCTCGCGTGCCCATCCTCAATTTTGGGTTCTCGTCACATGTTTTGCCACACGGTATCGCCATAGCGCATATCACTCCTTTGGAAGAATTTCAGATTTCTTTTTTGACCTCTGAATCCTTCCTCAGTACGAACGGACCTTTGTCATCCACTCCTTCGTACTCGACGCCTGCGGACGATGTTTCTAAGATGATCGCCCCCGACCTTCCTTCCGAGCAAACCACAGCTCTTCGTCATCTCCTGTCATCTTATCGGGACATCTTTGATTTGGACGACCGTCCACTTGGCCAGACATCTGTTGTCACGCATCGCATCAACACCGGTGACGCCAGCCCCATTCATAGGCGGCCATATCGTGTCTCGGCAACAGAAAGGGCCATCATACAGAAAGAAGTAGACAGGATGATGGACAAGGACATCATTGAACCCTCCAGTAGCCCGTGGGCATCACCGGTTGTCTTAGTAAAGAAAAAAGATAACTCGTGGCGCTTCTGCGTTGACTACCGTCACCTCAACCGGATAACAAAGAAGGATGTTTATCCCTTGCCTCGCATTGATGACGCTCTTGACTGCCTTCACGGATCCCAATACTTTTCATCAATTGACCTCCGCTCCGGCTATTGGCAGATTAGCGTCGATGAGATGGACCGCGAGAAAACCGCCTTTGTCACACCGGACGGTCTGTACCAATTTAAAGTCATGCCCTTTGGATTATGCAATGCGCCAGCTACATTCGAGCGCATGATGGACTCTCTCTTGCGCGGCTTGAAGTGGTCTACATGCCTGTGTTACCTCGACGATGTGATTGTGTTTTCGCCGAACTTTGAGAGCCACCTGCGGCGCCTCACAACCATACTCTCCGTGTTTCGCAGGGCTGGCCTTCAGCTAAACTCCTCCAAGTGCCATTTCGGTCGCCGTGAAATTAACATGCTTGGTCATCTCGTCAACGCCGCCGGAATCCAACCTGATCCACAGAAAGTTCACGCCGTGCGAAATTTTCCTGTACCTTGTTCAACGAACGATGTCCGTAGTTTTCTGGGCTTATGCTCTTATTTTCGGCGATTTGTGAAAAATTTTGCGGACATCGCTCACCCTCTCACTGACCTTCTTAAGAAAGACGCCTCTTTCTCTTGGGGACCGCTACAGGAGAAAGCCTTCTCTACCCTGATTGAGCGGCTTACCACTTCCCCGATTCTCTCCCACTTTGACCCTTCTGCGCCCACTGAAGTACGAACTGACGCGAGTGGTCATGGCATCGGCGCTGTCCTCGCTCAGCGTCAACAGGGCCAAGACCGTGTCATCGCTTACGCTAGCCGCCGCCTTTCCACGTCCGAGCGAAATTACTCCATTACTGAGAGAGAATGTCTCGCGCTCGTATGGGCGGTCGCGAAATTTCGCCCGTACCTTTTCGGTCGGAGCTTCTGCGTTGTCACCGACCATCACGCCCTCTGCTGGCTCTCCTCTTTGAAGGACCCAACTGGACGACTTGCACGTTGGGCATTGCGCCTACAAGAATATACATTTTCTATTATATATAAGTCAGGACGCCTGCATAAAGACGCTGACTGCCTGTCCCGCAATCCCGTGGATCAACCGGACGATACCGATGCAGACTCGGACATCAGTATTCTGTCCCTCTCCGGCTTCCTCCACATTGGCGACGAGCAGCGCAAGGATCCTGTTCTTCGAACACTTATGGAACGCCTAAGCTCCTCGCCCAATGACCCGTCCCTTCGGATGTTCACCTTGCGCGATGGAACTTTATACCGTCGTAGCGTTCGTCCTGACGGCCCGGAGCTCCTCCTAGTCGTCCCCAAGCACCTTCGACTCACCGTGCTCCAGCAACTTCATGACGCTCCTACTGCTGGACATCTGGGCGTCACTCGTACTTACGACCACCTGCGGCGCCGCTTCTTCTGGCCTGGCATTTATCGCTCTGTGCGCCGTTATGTCGCTTCTTGCGACCTGTGTCAGCGCCGGAAGACGCCTGCTATGCCTCCCGCTGGTTTGCTTCAACCCATTGATATACCTACAGAGCCCTTCTTCCGTGTGGGCCTCGACCTCCTTGGTCCGTTTCCACTTTCCATCAAAGGAAACAAATGGATTGCTGTAGCAACCGATTATGCCACTAGATATGCCATCGCACGAGCCCTGCCAACCAGCTGCGCTACAGATGTCGCCGACTTCTTACTAAAAGACGTCATCCTGCACCACGGCGCCCCTCGCCAGTTGCTGACGGATCGCGGCCGCTACTTTCTATCGAAGGTCGTTGATGATCTGCTCCGCTCCTGTTCTACAGAACATCGGATTGCTACCGCGTACCACCCTCAAACGAACGGCCTCACCGAGCGACTCAACCGCACACTCACTGAAATGCTCGCCATGTACGTTTCCAACG